>NW_011334623.1:404241-418832 GCF_000735185.1 Notothenia coriiceps
TCTCGGGCCATATATAGATGTCACGTAATTTCTACGCGTATTACATATATTACATCTATAAGTGTATTTCGTTACAGTACACCTGTGCTAAAATTCACACATCCCACATGGAGTGTGGAGTCCCACCAGGCCCCCGTACGAGGGGGCCCTTCTAACAACAAATTTACAACTTCAATTTTCGTAGTTTATACCGACGTGAACTCTCGTTGTACTTTTCTAGAACTATGTAGAGGAGGTTGTTGTGTATACTTTGCTTGACTTCGTCTAATGTAAAAGAACATACCTACTAACTGTTTGTGAAGGGAAATTTGACACAGACAATAATTATTGTGAATAAATGCCAGGGTATATCATAAGAATATGGACAAATGAATCAATAATAACAAATTTTGATCTTACTGTATATTTCTACACGGAAATGAGTGACCAACATCTTTCGAAGGATATAAGCAATCGTATCGATCGAAAAATTGGGGGGGGGGGTTCTACGATTATTGTTGTTCAATAACTGATACTAGTCATATAATGCTCTGGTCTTACAGTGACCCGAATGTTGATTTCTGTGGTCGGTGGCGTTTTTGACGTCGTACCCATGCCGGAATACCATCTGACGTTAAAGATTACGGCCTCGTGCAGACCAGAGAGGTTCCCGGGAAGATTTGTTTTTAAATGTTGAAGTTAAAAGCATCAATCTGGTGCACTTTGAGAGCAACATGAAGAGATCTATGGATACATCTCTCAACACACATATGAAACAGAACTGTAAGCAGATTTACATTTTCTTTATGGATATTTTACAAATCACTTCCCTTTTAAACTGTTTCTTGTTTATTAATAACAACTTATTTTACTGTCATATAGTATTTTATACCTGTTTACTTTAGTTTATTATTGTTTTATAACTATAATGATCATATAAAGATGTGCCTTTACCTCACTGGTTGTAGAAAAAGCTTCTTATATTCGTTAGCATAGCTAGCTAACCAGATGCTAATAACAACAAAGTTATTGACTATGATCAGTATATGACAGATGAACAGATCGTCACTGGGCTTACAACTAAAGACACAGCCACGCAAAAACTGCAGCATGGGTACGGCTCCTTATGGGTAGGACTGCAATTTCTGAAATGCCGGAGCAACGTTCTGGTGCTCTCCGTCAGAACTGCACCCCTGTCAGACGAGACATACCACGTGATGACACGTTAGGCTCGTTTTGTGTTCAGGGACCCTGACCACGAGTGCCAGGAAAAACAGGCACTCGCTTGTTTAATTTTTTTGCGGTCTAGATGTCCTTAATTTTTTTTCTTTTTTGCGTGTGTTTATAAATTACCTCGAGGGCCGTACCAAATGGTCTCGCGGGCCGTATACGTCCCGGAGGCCGGAGGTTCCCCACCCCTGCTGTATGAGAATGCTACTGATGTGAAACCATGTGTTTTATAGAAAGTGACGCCAAGGGGTCCTGACCATGCATCTGTAGGTGACGAGTATCATGTTAAGGCAGCTTAAAGGTTCTCTATTATACTAATTTTCAGGTTTAATCATTGTATTTTGTGCCTCTACAGTCTACTGTCTGAAACCAGAGCCCAGTCTGCTCTGATTGGTTTTCTGGCCAGCGCAGTTGTGATTGGTCAATCACCAATTTGGCAAAGTGGGCAGCTTTCTCAGGGGCCCCCGGACTCTTGGGGGCTCCAGGATGCCTCACGTTGTTTGTGTTGCAATTACTGTGTGCTAATGTGATTAACGGAGGCCTCTGTGCACCGCAGCAGAATCAAAGAAGCGACCCAGAGAGGTAGGGTTGAGCGATGTGCGAGCACTAAATATTTCATTAAACACTGTTTGATCATTAATTGCCAAATTAGTGCTCCATTAGCTGCGATCAAACCAAACAGAGCCATCCAGAGACGCACATTAAAGTGCTGGTGAGGCATGCATGTGAGTGTCAGTCAACTTTAGCGCGCCTTCACTCTCTGTCAACTCCCTGCCACGCTCCGTAATGTCTGCTTCACTCACTGCAAGGCTTATTACAATCCCTGCAAAGTACAAGAGAAGCACGTGTGCAGAGAGAGGGATGGTCATCGTTCATTTACTCAACAAAACGGAAACTTACGGGGTGGAACAGCCGAAACACTACTTAAATCTCTGTTAACACGAGTTGATCTTCTCACCGTATTAAGGGGGCTCGATTCGTGTCTTTGTACTGCAGATAATAGCTGAGCTCATTTATATTTTATTTCCAATTCAAGGGTCTTAGCGGCTTTATTCATAGTGACTTACAAAGACGCACAGGTAGGGTTCTGGTCTCTTTCACGCACGCAATTTAGGAGAATTATAGCCTCAGTAACAAGTGAATTCAGACCTCTTCAAGCCCCTACATCAAAATGTCTCAACATGGTTGTCTTTTAAAAATTCAGATTCATGATGGAGGACAGTATGCTGTTATGGACCAAGGAGGTGCACCTACGCTTTAGTCTGTGACCTCACTCCGGTCCAAAAATACTTGTTCCTATTGACTTACACTGGAAAAAAGTTACTATAAGTGGTCATGGTTTGCTTTAAGTAAATTCCGACATGCACTTGCATTGATTATATTTTTCACTTAAAGCAAACCATGATCACTTTTTTCTTTTATTATTCACTTTGAGAAGATTATTCCCCTCAAAGCATATAGGCTAATTATAAAGCCATTTAGCTTAGCTTTAACATAATGGTTGCCAGGAAAACAGCTATCAGGGTAAAAACAGGGAATGGGGAAAAAACACATCTCTGAGCAGCACCTGTGACGCTAACACATCACCCATCAGTACAGAAATGTAAAAAAGCTTAAGCTAACTGTTTCCTCCTGATCCTAGTCTTTATGCTAAGCTATGCTAACCGCCTGCTAGCTTCATTTTTTGCATCAAGGGCTGAGTCAATCCTCTCATCTTAGACTATAGGAAATGAAGTGAACACACACATTTACAGTCAATATTCTAATGCATTATAATGTGATTATTAGTTACTATAAGTAGTTTGCTTTTAGTAAATTCATTGAAACATTTCCGAGCATAGATTTAGTTAAATATTTGTTCTATCATGATCACTTAAATTACACGCATAATAAAAGTGAGTAACATTAATGACAAAAATATGAATAATATGAGCATTGTAATACACTACAATCCTGGCAATATATATGTGAGTAAGTGAGTAGTGTATTCACGTCTGCTCACTTCCAGTGGTCTAAATGCTCACTCACAGGCCTCCTCACATGAATTGACGACACTGCTCTTCATGCTGAATAATGAAGCGTGCTCCAATTCTCCTGGAGAGAGTTTTGTTTGGTATGGAGGAACAAGCATGCTCAGGGGGCCGGGCCCTCATCAGCATTGCAGAGCAGCGGGGTAAGAGATGGAGACGTACGGCCGACCCCACTGGGAATGACCTGGGGACTCGCAGCCTTTTGAAGTGGTAATGTGCTAGGACCCGAGGGAGGCTCGCCAAATTGAAATGTCTTTTGACAACGACAGACAGCGAGCGTTATCGTCTGATTGAGCCCCCTTCAGGGAACCAGAGAGAGGGGAGGAGATTGAGACGTATAGAGACATATTCTCTCCTCTGGATTGTCTTTTCTTCTGATCTCACTGTAATGACTGTTTCATATTTTAAAAAGGGCAGCAAGGTTATTTATGTTGCGTTCAAACTTATAGAAAGGAAACATCCACATCTCCACATACAGCAGCATTTTCATACCAAATTTTTAATTGTCATTCTTATATTCGGAATGATTAGTTCATGAAGCATTCCTTTTATAACATAGGCAAGGCGAGGCAAGGCAAGTTTATTTATACAGCATCTTTCAACACAAGGCAATTCAAAGTGCTTTACAAAAAATGAAAGGCATTAAGAAAATGGCATTTAAAAACAGTCACAGCCTCTCTCACAGTAAAAGAGAGAAACATAAACTTTCTCTCTTTTAAGTCGAATAAATGGAACAAGAACTTTTTATGTGGCTTGAACCAATTTTGTCATTTATGTTCCGGAAATATATGCCAATGTGTTTAATGAGATAATGCCTCATTTAACATTATTGTAGGTAATCAACTGGTGACGTTAAGATGTGTGCCCTTTCCACCTGTACTGTCTCCTCCTAATGATCTCATGGATGTGGTTTGAATGACTTCCACATATCTATATATCCAGTGTATATACTGCATGTCCCAACTTCAATAGAGAGATCTGCAGGATGAATCTATTGCTATTGACGCATAACATACAATTATTTGCCTGCAATCACGGAACAATAGCTCATGCTGATCTCACTCTCTTTGTCGGCAACTGGGTGTCAGGCACAGTAAACGCCTGTAGTCAAAGAGAAGAGAAGAGGAAGAGGAAGAAGTGATTGCAGGAGTGTTCAGCAGCCTTGAAGGATATGACTGTGAACAAATGAATTCCTGCAAATTGCAGAGAGCAGAGACAAACAAACAAGCAGGAAAATGCAGCCAGGGACGTTCATTTAAATTCAAAGTGAGGTTATGCACTGCAAATGTCCAGGTCTCACAGAAGTGATGCTTCCATTGGATCGGATCAGTTTTGCTCAGCTTGGCTCCTGTAATCATTGTTTTATTCAACCGCTTCTCATCATGCCCTTTCATTCTCTTCCACATCCTCCTCTCTCAGACAAAGAAGACTGTTTAGCTTCTGAGGCCGGCCTGTAAAGCATGGGTACCTTGCAATCAGAACTCTTTTGTATTATTGACCATCAAGGAAAATGACCTAAATCCTGTTAAAAAACCAATTCAAATGAAAAGCAAGGGTGTCGCATTAGCATTATTGTAGCCCTAAAAGGCCTGGTTGTAATTCAATCTAATGAATTAATCATAGCATGTACGTCAAAATACTGTACATGGACACACATACATAAATCTGACGCATTTATAAGACTCTCATTATTATTTATCCAACAAAGATAAAAGTGAATATTAATGTTTTAACATCATACACATATTGTTGAGCACAGTTTAACATTGTATTTATTTTTTGGATTTTGGCAAAAACTACATTCTGCAATAATATAGGAATCAAGCAAGAAGGCCTAGTTTTCCCACAACATGTATTTGATCTATGGTTTATGTTTCTCATTGTGTCATGTTCTCCTGCTTTGTGTGTAACAAAGTCAATGTTCATTCTTCAAATCATACCGACCATATTTGTGGAGGATAACAATAAAATCCCCCAAACAATCCTAGGCTGCTTCAAAGACGTTTCTTTCCCAATTTGTGTTGATGGGAACAGTTATTGTTGGGTCCAAAGAAGTTACACAGAACTTTTAGTACAACTACAAAAAGTCCTTCTCTGGATGGCTCACTTGCCCTGGTCTTGGCTGCAGGGGGGCCTAGGTACCCCAACAATGGGAACATGACCCCCATTGATATCAGGAAAGCAGAGACTCTTTACATCTTCCGTCAGAGACTGAAAACCCTACGCTTGTACCTTGGCCAATCAAAACCAAGAAATCTCTTCTGTGTGTGCCAATGCAGAAGCACAAACAATGGATTGAATTATCCAATGCTAATGTATTGGCTGGATTATAAACAATTGTGTTTGCACTTTATTATTATTATTATTATTATTATACAATTTGATATTATTATTTAATGCTTATTGTATGTTTCTTTGATCTCTTCCTGCCCTCTTATTGAAACCGCCCTCGCTCCTCTCCTGCTCTGCGTGCCTGAACTTGTGAGCGTCCTGTTGTGAGGCAGGTTGGGCGCTCGACCCCCCAGAGGACCTGGTGGAGGGGCTTGTCTCGCCGCCCCATGGCCTTATTCTGTCAGCCCCCTGCCTGACGCAGATCGGCCCCTACAAGAGGAGCCAAGGGAAGCCCCCCCCTCCTCTTTGTCTCCATCTGTTTAACTGCGTCTCCAGCATCCTGCCGAAGCTCAAGGAAAACGGAGGGAGGGGAAGATAAGATTGACTAACCGCTGGGAGAGAGGGAGACACAGGGATCCAGACTCAGAGCTTTGCAACAAAGCAGCATGCAAAAGAAAGTTAGAATGATAGCAAGTACTGACTACTGAAGGCACCCTTTGTGTCTCACATGACCTTGGGCTGTGTTGTTCACATATGAGATGGAAACAGTTACTGATCATTGTTCATTACACTGTACTGAAGATAATACTCCTAACATTCAAACACCTTAAAGAGGCCCTATTCTGCTATTTGGGGGTTGTATTTACTGTAGTGTGTTTGTGTGCATGTTAATGGTCTGCCAAGGCTAAAATCACTGAGTTTCTCTCCCCACTCCCCCCCCCCTGAAACACCTCCATTGGACTCCTTTTGTTTACTTCCATAACATAGTGACGTCACTCTATAACACTCGCATGTCAGCGCTCCTACACATTCTACGTTATAGGGACGGGACATCTCTAAGCGGTTGACCAATCACAACAGAGCCGGCCAGTTAACCAATCAGAGCAGACTAAAAAGAGGTGCTGCAGCACAGGCAGTGTGAGAGAAATAAAGAGCTTTTTGAACATTAAAGCATGGAGACATGTCCCAGTAGAGACACTCAATATAAATATGAAGCTGAGAATTAGCATAGTGGGGCCCCTTTAACATTCAGTTTATCATACCGTGGAATTTTAAATCATGGCTCTAAAAGCCAAAAAGAAACTTCACAGAGGTCAGTCTGTTTTTATTTTCTTCTCGGGTTAGTTTAATATTAGTTAGACAGTTTCCCATAAATAAATGATTTACTTATTTTAAAAGTTAGCCTCCCTACTCCCCAGGCTGACTCAGACCCATGTTTCTATGGTAACAATCACTGACACCTGCTCACCAGTGGCTCCGGATGACAAGAACAGAGGGAATGATGTATTTGAAAGCCTGTTATTACATGGCTTAGTTGAATACTAAATTCTAAATGGATCAATTTGGTCATTTCAGAGGTTGTTAATTTTCTGTAACAGACCGCTAAGGAGGATCATGTGCTGTCATATCAAAAGAAGTCCGGTCAATTCTACTATTCCTTCTACTGATTTTAGATATTTATTTGATATTTGTGGAGAACATGAAACTTTGAATTCATGATGACTACATTCTCCCCAATTAAGAAAAACATTGTAAGAGAACGTGTTAACAGACATGAGCGCTGGACATCAGAGAAATCAGCAAACGAAGACAGACAGAAAGTCATATTGTCAGTATTGTCAAGTAAATTGATTATTTAGTAGGTATTTTTGTAATAAGCGGGATAATGTGCTTGTTGACCATTTGCTTATAGCCTGCATTTGACATAGGAAGGGAGCCAAATTCATTTTTTTACAAAGTGTCCCCTTTAAGATTTATCCTCCGAGGACCATTAATTAGTGTACCAATCCGTCTTATACATGTTGAGATATTTCACTATAAAGATTGTGACCGCTGACCACCAATGATATCAAGTACCACACATGTGTACTGTCCCCTTTTATATGGTTTGTTACCCGTCTGTGGGTTTTTAGCCTGGCTGTGGACTTTGGCAGCTTGCTGCATCAAATTCTTCCACCTCAACCTCACTTGGTCCACCGTCCTCATCAGATCCTGTGGTCTCAGCAGATTTCAAATTAGGCCCCTTGTTTGTCCATCTTTCCAACTTACTGGTTTGGTCAGGTCCGCAATTACTTTTGAAAGGTGATGACAGATGATGGACTTTTTTTTGTTGAAGATATTTTTTCTTTAATCTAAATTACAAGTGATTGACAATCTTTGTTGTGATACTTTTATGAGCATAAACATTTATGTCATCAACATTTGGTTGAAAACAAAATAGGCCACCACAAACGTGACCAAAAAATGAAAAATAAAATTGATTTGCCATGAAGGCTAAAAATTGTGTATTATTTCAGTTAACAAACGTTGTCATCTTATTTATATTGAAACATATTTTTAAATAAATTGTACAGTACATTTTCTTCTGGTAATCCACTAGAAATCCACCCCTTTGGTGGGATCAGGATAATCCAGTTTTTTGGGATCAAACTGATCCCACAATCCTGTGTTGTCGGTTTGAACTACCCGTTTTGAAGTTCTGATCCAGATTAAAGCTTGGATTTGATTTCCTGATCTGATCGGATATCGATACCGATTACGACTCTGGAGAGGCAATCAGCAACCAGGTTCGACTTGCCAGCCACGTGCTTAATGTCTGTGGTGAACTCAGAGATGTAGGAAAGCTGCCGCTGCTGACGCGCCGACCAAGGCTCCGCCACTTTAGACATGGCGAAAGTGAGCGGCTTGTGGTCGACAAACGCCGTAAACTCCCGGCCTTCCAGCATGAAACGGAAGTGCCGCACGGCCAAATAAAGACCCAGGAGCTCACGGTCAAAAGCGCTGTACCTGCGTTCTCTGGGCGTCAGCTGGCGGCTGAAAAAGGCGAGCGGTTGCCATGCGCCCTCCACCCACTGCTTGTGCACTGCGCCGACCGCGTAGTCCGACGCGTCCGTGGTGATGGAGATGGGAGCCGTAGATGATGGGTGTGCCAGCAAAGCCGCCTGAGCCAACGCGGTTTTGACCCCGGCAAAAGCGACGTCCGCCTCTGCTGTCCAGTCGATCGCCTGGACGGGGGTCTTGCCTTTCAACGCATCATACAGCGGTCGCATGATGTGCGCGGCCCGGGCGATGAAACGGTGGTAGAAGGTCACCATCCCCAGAAACTCACGGAGCGACCGGGCTGTGAGTGGGCGAGGAAAAGCCGCAACAGCCTCCACCTTCGCTGGCAGAGGTGTCGCACCGCCCTTGGTGACGCGGTGCCCCAGGAAATCAATGTCAGACACCCCGAACTGGCACTTTGCAGGATTGATGATTAATCCGTGTTCGTTGAGCCGCATGAAAAGGGCTTGGAGGTGAGACAGGTGCTCCTGCACTGAAGCGCTGGCGACGAGTATGTCGTCGAGGTAGACAAACACAAACGGCAGGTCCCGCAGCACCGAATCCATCAGGCGCTGGAACGTCTGAGCGGCATTCTTGAGCCCAAAAGGCATCCGCAGGAACTCAAAAAGTCCAAAAGGTGTTATCACTGCTGTCTTGGGAATGTCCAGGGGGTGCATGGGCACCTGGTGGTATCCACGCACCAGGTCCACCTTGGAAAACACCACCGTACCGGCCAGATGCGCCGAAAAGTCCTGAATGTGCGGCACCGGATAGCTGTCAGGCGTAGTGGCGTCGTTGAGCCGGTGGTAATCCCCGCACGGGCGGAACCCGCCGTTCGGTTTGGGGACGACGTGCAGGGGGGAAGCCCAAGGACTGTCGGAGCGGCGGACAATGCCCAGGCGCTCCATGGTTGTGAACTCCGCCCTCACAACAAAGCCAGCTTAGAAGGGTTCAACCGCCGGACCCTGGCGTAGACAGGAGGCCCCTCGGTAGTGACGTGGTGCTCCACGCCATGCTTAGTGGTAAGCGCAGAGAAGGTGGGCAGCGACAGGTCTGGAAACTCGGCCAACAGTCTGAGAAACGTGTCTGCCCCCGACAGCGAGCCCGACTGCCCGTCGTACGCTGCGCTGCCAAGTGTGCACACGAGGGAAGAAAACTTTAAGGCATCAACCAAACGCCTATTCTTAACGTCCACGTCCATGAGCACACAAAAAATCCGCTCCGAGAAGGGGAAAAGAAATGTCCGCTGTCACAAAATCCCAGCTGAAATGCTGTCCTCCGATGCACAAACACATAGGCCTCACGCCGTACGTGCGAATGGGACCGCCGTTAGCCGCCGTTAGCCGCCGTCAACCGCGGTTCGTGCCCACCACGGGTGATGTCCTCACTCGACGCGGGAACTACGCTCCGTTGAGCGCCCGTGTCACACAGAAACAGGCCCCCCGAAACGCTGTCGCTGACGAAGAGGAGCCTGCCCGTGCCGCCGACGCTCAGGGCCACTACTGAGCGCCGGCTCCTCCGTTTCCCGGGGGTTTGTAGCTGCACGGAGTGATGCATTTCTTAGCCATTGTCCCAAAATGTGCGTGGTAAAAGCACTCTCCGGTGTCTCCACGCCGGCTCGAAACTGCCGTGTCCGTCCTCCGCCATGCTCTCTTGCCTGCAGATGGGCCACTGAGCGTCGCGGCTAACGTCTCTGCCCCGGGCTGTTGTGTAGCCAGGAAAAAACGATTCGCTTCATCAGCCAAGGCACGGGGTCCGTGACAGGCAACAGTGTTGGCCAGCGCCGTCTGGACCCGGGATGGTAAGTGACGAAGGAAAATCTCCGTGAATAAAATCCGGGGATCTTCCCCCCCTAGCAGATTTAGCATTTTCTCCATTAGCTGAGATGGCTTGCTATCCCCTAGGCCTTGAATGTCAAGTATCTGGCGGGCCCTCTCCTTAGCAGGTAAGCTAAATGTCTTAAGGAGAAGCGCCTCATATTTCCCATGATGTGGGGGTCAGCGATAAATCCTACCAACCTGGATGACGTGGAGCTTCCTATTACCACTCTTCTCTACGGTTAGTGGTGGTGCGTGCTTACCCAAGTGTCTCTTGCATTGGGGTAAAGGTGGGTTCTCTGTTGGTCTCCACCTTCAAAAAAACGATTTGGAAAAGATTTTTACACAGTTTTACAGTGAACAAATTACGTAGTTAGAACTATGTCCCAGTATAATTATTATCATAGACATGATATCTCTTAAGGATTCGATATATTGATGTGAACTGGTAGTTAGGTTCATCAAAAGTGCATTCTTTTTTATTAGATATATACCTGCTTGTTGATATTTAATATTTCCAAAATGTATACTGAGTGGAATTTTTGTTAAGAAAATCAGACTGGTAAGAATGTAAGTGAGTGAACTAATATTAGTTAATATATTGAAACTTCTTTTTTCTATAATTAAAATTGGGAAAATCTTCCGTTCTATACCAGTAAACAAGACCCTACAGTAAAAGGCTGTCGGGACTCTGGACTTTTTGGTCCGAGTCCCGACATTGTCTCAAATTTATCATGTTTGAATGGGACCGTAATTTATATGATTTCATTGGAGTTTTCATTTTCATGAATCACACATATATAATATAAATAACCTAAAAAAGTAAGAACGTAAGTTCACCAAGTAGTCGCCAATTTTAAATTTACCTCTTTAAGTTACTTGACCTTGAATTGGATATTAATTAATTATTAATTCAAAATTACTAATAAATACTTTTATACATAATCGTTAATATACTTGAAATTTTCGTCGATCTTTGTAAAAACAGTTAATGTAACTTCAGTTATTACCGGCACTATCACTTATCACCTGAAAAGATGAGGTGTATGTTGAACCTGTGTGTAATAACATGATAAACATATTTCATCATTGTTTAACTTTGTATATTCATTTCATTTTCATGGGGTTTTTCATGAATTCATCCGAGTGTCATCAAAGTCTAAGTTTCCTTTAAATAACAATATTACGTTTCACTTCAGTTTTTGACTGCAGGTAATTGTTTCGGGGGGCTTGTATGGTATTCGGTATTTTGTTATTTCTATTCATCGTTTTTCTTTGTCTTATTAACACCTCGGCTTCTTTCCCTCAGCTCCGCCACATATTCTTTACCCTCAAGGGTTAGAAATAATAAGGTAAGTATGAGGAAGCCAATTATTACCTTGACGAGACATAGTGTTCGATCGTCTTCTTTTCGTTCGATTTCGTTGTCCACAAGGGCGTGATTCCCAGGCACACTGGTTGTGTTATCTTGTTCCACTTAATACCAGGGTGTACAACGTGGTGTGTTCGGGGGGTCTTAGAGTGTGTATTTGTTTTTAGCGTACCGCCCTCCTTGCTTGCGGCTGGGGTGCTGAGGACTCGTGCCCTCAGGCCTTTTATGAGGCGACACGCTGGGGCTTCCCCTCCTGGTCTTGTGTCCAGAAATATTGGCATGCCCTAGCTCCGGCCCCCCCGCCGGCAGCGCCTCCGGCTCGGTCGGTGGTGGCCGACCAGGTTCAGGTCGTCCACTCGTCGGGAAGTGGGCCAGCTGGCTCTGTCGAGCGCGGACGGTGGGTCCAGCTGGTGGTCACGAACAGGACCACGAGGTTCTGGGCTTTCCGGTGTGGCTTCCCCCGACGTCCCCGGGATACGACGGTAGTACGCCTAGTTGTGTACGGGGCGGGCTCGCCCTCAAGACGCCCTTGGGACTTGTGGGACGCATGGCAGCGGCTCACATCCCTAATCCCGACACGTTAATTAGCTAGGACGCTATATATAGCTAAAACAAAGGGCTCTTCATAGGCTATTAAAGTCGGGGCGGCCCATAGCTATGTAATTGAAGACGTAAAAGTTCTAGGGGGCACAAGGGCGGACCGTGATGACGTAGCGACGGGTAAGGGGGGGCAAGCGAAACGTTACTTCTCGCCAATGCAGTCGGTCGGCTCGGCGATCACAGCGACATCTCGTATAACTATGTGTCTTCGGCACAGAAGAAGGAGCGTCCTCACGCTTCGCCAATAGTTCCTCTACCGCCGTTGTAATTGGTGTGACCTTTCCCAGGAGAGATGGGGCCTCTATTAGCCGGGGGTTAGGGTTTGGTGAGGGAGCTGCGCTACTTTCGGGCAGACATCGGTGTGAGGCGTCGAGTTGCTCCGAGGAGGACAGTCTACCTCCCTCATTTATTGTCGTCGTTCGAAACCTGCCGGGGGGAGATAGGTCGTCTTTGTCCTTTACGGGCATTGACTACATTGTTGCCAAAGTTTAGTCATTCGTAGAGAAGCATTTTCCAATTTTATTATTTGAGTTTATTTTGAGGATTGTAGAAAGTACACAAAAAGTTTCGAGAAGTATCAAAAATTTGGACTACAATTTCGAAGAATCAAAAACGCTTGCCAGACATTTTCATGTGTTGAAAATTATTATTTTACGTGTGTAAATGGAAAAAGATGCTGATTTGTGTCCATCTGGATTCAACTTTGTATACTCCCAGATAGTACCCGAACAATTGTAGCGTCAGGTAGTCCACCTACAAACGACCTGTGATGCAACAATATGTCGAACTGTCGTCGCCTGTTGTGTGTCGGCGCTGAGGCCGTAGTCCATCTCTGGGCCAAGTTCAGTCGTGGCGACGTCTGAAGCGACAAACTCCGAACTATCGGGGTGAGGGGGAGGTGTGGCGAGGTGTTGAGCATCGCTGGGATGTGTCGTGCGTTTGCCTCCTTATTCTCCACATCCTTCCCGCCATAACCCTTTACCCGGTATGCAGTGATTTCTTGATTTGTCTCTTCCGTTGAAAGAGGTTCTGTGCAACTAGGTCTATATAAGACTTGTTTTTAGACTTCTGGTAACATCTACAGTTGCGATACTTCTCTCTGGAAAGGCATTTCTTATGTGTATTATGTTTGTTCCATGTTGACTGACTGAAAGAAAGGAACTTTTTATGGCATTATTATTTACGACCTTATTGCGTAAACCCGCAAACGAATGTCGCGCCATTTGGGGGGTCACCTTGATATACTTTCTTAGATGCCTCCATTAGCCAACTTACAATCCGATGTAAATGTAAAATCTAAACTTGTTTCACAGTAACTAGTCAAAAGTAATAATACATCGTTTTGTTAGACGCGAATAATTTACGAGAATAACTCTAAACGAAATCATAATCAATTCTATGTCAAAGTGCTCGCTTGGTAGGTCAGTTAGTTTATTTTTATGTGGCTCGCTCCGGATTAATGAACATCTTTTATCTATTTTGTTAATATTGTTGTATTTTGTTTTAGCTTGGGTATGCACACTGAACTTACCCGAATATAGTGTTCTTTCAAAGAATATTTGTGTTTTCAATGTTTATTTCACCATGAGTGCTACATTATTTCTTTCCAGACTCATTGGTCGGCCGCCCACACACGGGAGGAGAACAAGGCAGAACAGAGCACCGACGGACTCGACGACACACAACCTCAATAAACCAGTCAGGTGTACAACGAAGGACAAGAGCCGAGAAAAGAGCTAGACGGACGTCTCCCTGCATTGTAATGGCAGTCACCACTGAGTTGAAGCGATAATGAGCTGAGGCACTCGTTCGCGACTGACCGAGGCGCGCTCTCGCTGGTGGGGCGGGCCAGGTTATACCCGTCACTTCATTTTCGGTTCACCCCTAATGGTAGCCCAAATGTGACAAATGATGATAACGTCTTCGGCACAACAAACAAACGAAAAGTACACACATGACATTACTTATGTAATGAGTTCATTGTTGACCGGAACATTTAAAACCAAAATATAACACCACTGTTGTACACCCTGGCTATTAAGTTACAAATAACACAACGGTGTGCCTGGGAAATCACCCCATTGTGGGCACCGAAATCGAACGGTAAGGACGATCTAACACTATGTCTCGTCAAGTACTAATTGGAATTACCTGCTTACTTACCTATTATTCTAACCTTGAGGTAAAATTATCTGGCGGGGCTGAGAAAGAAGCCGTAGATGTGACACTGGGTTGACTGCCGAAGGCTCTGTCAAAGGCGCTTCAGAGTTACTGTACCGATTAACGCTACAAAAGCATTTCGACGGCCTCAAAACCTCCTTACGCGCCGCCGCACCCAAACGTGTGCACCTCGCGTTGAAGGACGGCCGTCCAGGCCACTGCCCTCTTGGACTTTATGATTAACGCACGTCA
>NW_011334623.1:418877-502804 GCF_000735185.1 Notothenia coriiceps
ATACATTTCGGGTATTTCTCCACTGGTTAACAGTGGGTTACCAACCTTCGTTTTGTCGACTGTCAGCTGTTTCTTGTCGGAGTAAATCGTCGACATACTTACAATGTCTTTCAGCATGGCCACATTCGTCACCATTGTTCACGTCTTGCCCCTGATAAGCCGGGTTGACTTACAAGGTAGGGTAGGTAATTCATTTCAGAAATACTTTTGTTATATTCCATGAACTCTCTTAACATCCCCGATAGTCAATGATACATTAAATGCTTTGACAATCAAATATTATACAATATTTCCTCTGTGGAAGCCGTGGCGCTGTAACAAGCACGACCAATTTGTCTGGCCGCCCGCTTTCTGCCCGCCCAGCTCGATGCGATACAATTTGAAAGTACACAACCAAAACAAAATTCTGCCCCCTTCCTTCAGCGACTTCCTTAGAGAGCCCTCCTCCAAAACACACAACGTGCACACATATGTATTTATGTCAACATATTTCACATAACTATCAGGTTAGTTAAAAGCAATAATAATTAAGTTTAACCTAATATTTTGTATTTAAACTTGATATTATTGCTTTCAACGTAACCTAATACAATTATGTGTAATCTGTTGACATAATACATTTCTGGTCTTTTTATCCTCGCATTATGTAATCTTGTTACGGCTACTCCCAAGCCTGGTCATGAAGTATCTATCAATGCAGTCCATTGACTCTATGGCCATGATCACTGCAATAAAGCTGAGGCTACCCAGCAAGTGTGTTTTGACTAAATAACAGATCCCCTTTAGACAAAAACAGGGTGTTTGCTGTGTTAAGGGAAATTGAGGCGAATATTGACACCTGTCAAACTTTCACGATTGCCTCCTCCAAGCCTGACTCCTGCTCTGTGCTTCAGAGTGAACCCCCCCCCCCCCCGCCCCCGCGCTCCGTGGCAGCAGCGTTTATGAACCAGCAGCTTTTGTTGCCGTGGTTTTCTGCGTAACGCAGCACATTTGGGTCGCTCAAATGAAACACTCTGCAAACTGGGTTTTTAAAGCTGCATGTTAAAGTGTACCCAATTAAAAGCTAAAAGTCCCCCGTGAGACATGGAGGAAATGAGTCGGGCAGTTTGATGCAGGCGAAACGCTGCATTAGTTCTCTGTTTACCATGGTTTTTATAGCCGTGTGCAGAGGCTGTTTGTTTGTTGGATGTACTGTATGAGTACAGTACATAGGCTCTTCAGTATACTGCACACTCCTCCGTCAGAGCATAAAACATGCCCCCCCCCCCCACTCATCTGACCTTGATCAAATAGTTGTGTACTTATCTCACCAGAAGGGCACGGCTCAGCATCGCACAAGTCCTCTCCGTTCAGGTATCAGACTCACTGCAGTCTCTGAGCCTCTCATTCTACACTGTACTGCATGTTCTTCTGAGTACGCTAACACAAATATATGTATATATATTATTTATATATATATATATATCTATATACTATACTGTAAACAGATAGTGTTTGACCTCAGTCTGCTGCAGCCAGGCCTTGAAACTGCTGCCCCCCAGTGGTCCTTCAGAGTTTATATTTAAACCTAGCTTTGATAAAGATGTGAGCCTGTATGCAGCATGACATCTTCACATAATTGAGTGTGCATACAACAAGAGAGGCCGCTGCCTTTGACCATTTTTCAAACTCTTCAAATACAAAATGGTTCCTTCTCAGAAAAAAAGGAAGTTTGAAACATCTTAACACTGGTAACTGGATATCCCTTACGAGAGGGGCCAAAATTAGAATAAAATACAAATAATTATAATAAAATATCTTATAAAAAGTATAGTAAAAATATAATATATAAAGTATATATTTTTTATAATATATTTTAACAACTTTTTACATTACTGAAATAAGACAAATAATAATAATTACTATTATTAGTACTAATGGTAATAATAATAAAGTAGTTATGGACTGGATAAAGAAATCAATCATTGAAAATAATCCAAAAATAATTGAATATAAAATATATGAAACATAAGATAATAATATATTTTAATCGATTTTTTACACCACAAAATTAATAATATAATGATTTTTCACAGAACAATATATTATAAGTTCATTTCTAAGTGCATATAAGTGTATAAGTTCCTAACAACATGACCTGTGTAATAACAATACCAGGGATATTAGAATTCATTAATTTAATTAAAGTCAAAATAAAGGAAGAAAACACAATATGATTTTTTAATAAGTAGAACAATCGTCATATGACCAAAATATTGAAAATGAAATGGCTTGTGCGTTATGATAAAAAGGTTAGTGCACATTTGAATAATGTTACAGTTATTGCAGCTTTGCACAGTGTGATATATGTTCTCATAATAATTTTCAATCTGAATCTAAACGTTGCATGTACAGATGTCTGGCTTTATATAAGAGGAATTTAACCTTTGACCCATAGCTATATTCCTGTTTGTATATTTACGCCCTGAATAGCAGCTTGAGTTATTATCACAGTACGGTTTTCTGTACATACGGTAACATGAGTTGGTGCAGTGTATCTCTGTTAGGTTCATATATGATTTAACAATAATAAAAAATTAAAACATGCTGAACAAAACAACAACAACAACTTGAGACATAAAACTGTTTGTAAATGTTTGATGTAACTCCTCATGTTGCATGTTTCACAGGCTGAAGGTTATACAAATGAAAAATAAATATGTTCTTGTACAGCACATTTCATACACAGAACCCAGCTTAACAAAAGGAATATGATATGTTTTATTTGTATTTAAAAGATGGGGGTTTGCTAAGTAACCAATGTTTCAGCTATCTTTAAAACATTTCCTGAGTTTGCCTTTCTAATAGTCTCTGGGCCTCTTAAAATGTTCAGAAAGCCTGCCATTGAGGACCTTGGTAGTAGATGCTAATCCCTTGTGATTTTATTTGGAAATGGGTTCTAAAGGATAGCTAACACGAGTGTTATGTGCTCTACTTCGACTTGTTTTGAAAGCCTAGCAGCAGAGATCTGAATTGTGATGACAACTGTATTGCAATGCTACATTTGTTTGATCAGTGCTTTAAAGTCAAACCTGCTCCACCATGATAAATGTCTGTTTACTTGTATACTGTCTAAATATTTATCCCTGTTGATGTTGCAAACAAAGCAGCTGTGATGCAAGAAAACACTTGAGAATCAGCCATATACAAGTATCATTATTTGTATATGTGTAGAGCTACAACCTGAGTAATGTGCTCTATGTTTGTGGTATTTTGTTCCAATAACTTCTGAATGATCTGAGATGCCGTATGAAATAACCTTCTAACCGCCGACAGGATATTTGAATATACGTCTTCCTTTCCTAAACTCTGTGATATATGAACGCTGCTCTGAACGCTGCGAAACTTTCATCTCCACCTGGATGCACACCGGCCTTGACATGCCACAGAACTCCCTCCACTACACCGACAGTCTATGTGTGTGTGTGTGTGTGTGTGTGTGTGTGTGTGTGTGTGTGTGTGTGTGTGTGTGTGTGTGTGTGTGTTTGTGTGTGTGTGTGTGTGTGTCCCTTCAGCACACCCTGAGAGTCCTTGTCCAGAGACCTTGAGTGCAGTGAAGCCCCTGAGCAGATAAGGAACGTCTCCAGCGGCAGGAACGCTCCGTCCTGAGCCTCTTCCAGGTCCACACACACGATAACAGTAACAAGTTTACTGTTGGCACGGCACACAATGACTTTCCACACACACGCACACACACCACACACAGCCAACACACACACCAGCAACAAGCACACACACAACCACACACCACACCACACAACCAACACACACACACACACACCCACACACAGCACACACACACAGCACCCACACACACGGCAAGAATATACGCTGTTGGTTTCTCATGAGTCCACCCAAAGGTGTGTCACGCATGGCCTTTTCCGAAAACTCAAAGAGGGAGGACGAGTGGCTGGAGAGGCTACAACAGCTAGGCTGTGGTCCCTGCTCAGACATGTTCAAGGTCCGCTGCGGGGGATAAAGGCAGAGAGGAGGCTCCGTCCCAGGAGACATCATCCTGGAGCTCCAACAGGGTAAGACGCTCCTGCATTACATAACAGTCTTGATATGTATGTATCTGCTTTAAAAGCTCGGGGAGGAAAAGGCAATCCACTCAAGGCTTCTTTGATGTACTTGGTTAAAGTAATCNATGTTGCGCGCACTATCCGTGCTGAGTGTGCTGTATTTTCGTACAATGTCCCACTGTCTGGCTACCTGCATAAAGTCAAGTGCTCGGCGCAGTTGTCGGCGAAATGTCGCTCCTCTGTTTTCATTGAAACAGCTCCTTATATCCGTTAGCGCAGCTAGCTAGCTAGCACCAGATGCTAAGAACAACAATACACGTAAGGTCTCTCTCTCGCTCGCTCGCGCCACACATACACACACCCTACTGGTCCTCCTGATGGCCAGTCAGGGCCTGCCGGTGAGCGTGGAAGTGTGGTCTGCCGCAAGCAGACGGCAGGAGCGGGGCTGTCAGCATCAGCTTGTAGATGGTATTTTAAACTCGATACTCTCTGAAACTATGGGGCGGCCGAGGACAAAAAATACACATGCGTTAATCGCGTTAAAAAAATGAGTGCCGTTATTAACGCGTTAACTTGACAGCCCTAGTTTAGACCAACTGCTGTCCTGATATCAATGGAGAGAGGATAGTAAACAGGTGTGTTTTAGTTGAGAGGTACCTGGCTCCAACTCAACTCACAGTGAGTGAGTGAGTGAGTGAGTGATGAGGTGATCGGCCAATGCAGAGAGAAGTGCTCACCCTAGAGCGTATGATTTAACCATGTCCTGGATGTAGGAAGGAGCTGATCCATTCTTCATCTTATCTGCCGATCTTTGCCGGTCATGCCACTTCACCGACGTGTTTTTGCTGATGGGAACTTGGGTCCCCCTCGCAGTGCTGGTGCAGCGAGCCGTTTGGCCGATGCAGAGCGGAGTGCAAGTGCTGGGGTGTATGGTTTAACATTGTCCTGGATGTAGGAAGGGCCATTCACATCATGGTACCAGTGTCTTGAAGTGGATTCTAGCAGTTACTGGAAGCCAGTGAAGCTGTGTCCACTGAGGTTCGTCAGGCCCAACACATCTTCAACAAACTCCCCCTTTGCCTCATCATAAAAACTCACAAACACCAGGAACTGTGCATTGTCAGTGGTGTCAGTGGACTCATCCACAGCTAAGGAAATGCACTGTACATTTTTTATCCCATCACAAAGCTGATTAATCAAATCACCAGCTATTATGTATGTTCTTCTGGTTGCTGTGGAATCTGGGAGGGGGATTTGCTTGATTTGACCTGTTCTTTCCTCTTTTTGTTTGCCTTCAAACATGGTCTCCATCACTTCAGTCATGCATTATTTTATACTTCAGTTATTATCCAGGGAAGTGCCCTTACCTACTGGCCTAGTTAAATCAAAGTGGTTACTTTTTTTGGCTGGGCAGTGAAGTTTTACACACCGTCTTATTTGACTTTCTCAGGACTTAAAACTGTTTTTTTGGGGCAGACCCCCACAAAGAAAAAAATATATTTACACACGTAAGGTCATCATCTTAACAGTTGTGTATGCTCATCCGTGAGCAGAGCATCAAGTTCACATGTCTATTACAGCTGAATGCGGCGATTACCATTTTCCTCAGCAAAACGCCTCACAAACTGATTAAGATCCAAAGCTTTAGTGCGTTTTGATTCAATGCTGAGTACAGCCAACCTGATAGTCTCTTCTCTGTCATTGTAGACAGCAAATACCTCATTCCTTCAGTACTTGGGTCCGAATGCTTCTCGTTTTGCGCCGTCCTGGACAAATGAAATCGGGGGACGACGACAGAGTGTGTTGGGGCACCACTGATGGTGATGAAAGCTGGTTCGAGGGGCCCCCAGTGAATTTTGCCTAGGGCCCCCACAGACTCTCACCACTGCTCTCGGTGTGAACTGTTCCATCGGGAGACAACAGAGCTCAATGGATCCCAATGATCTAGCAGTTAACTCGGCTTTGATGTCACTTTGAAGATGCTAATATACAGGCAGAGAGAGCCATCACAGCCCGGAGCCGTGCCCAGGGGAATACCTGCCGGGGAGCGCGCCTCTGCAGCGGCTTCAGGAGAGAAGAGACAGGCTGCAGACGCCCACAACTGATCATCTCCCCTCATATGAGTCTATAATGTGAAGTGTTGGAGTGTTGCTGAGTACATATACTCAAGTATTGTATTCCAAAGTTGAGGTACTTTCAATTGGGTATTTTTTTTCATGCCACTGCTCCACAAAACTTCAAAGAGATATAATGTCATTTTTACTCCACTATTTATACCGTAAAGCTTGAGTTACTAGGTTCTTTTATAATTCAGATTGTTTCATTTATAAAATAGTTAGGCAGGTTAACAACAGCTGGAAAATTAGACAATTAATCAGTTATAAGAGACAATTAATTGCCATCTGTTCACATTTGTATTTGTTTTTAATTTCATTGAGTTTTTACTTATTTTCGATGTTCTGAATAATATTGTTTTAATATATAAGTACATTGTGCAAATGTCACGTATTAACTTTTACATTAGTCTTATGTTCAGTGTGATATAGTGCTTTTCAGGATATTCCTGCATCACTGATAATGTGATAAGCGTTATCCTCTCCTTGCTTATGATTCTCTGCAGCCACTATGGAACCCCTTCAAAGGAAAGAGAACAGAGAAAGCAGAACATGGAGAAACAGGAACAGTGCACCATGTGTTGTAACAGGTAACAGCATTGCAGCAACAGATGGTGACACAGCAGATCTGATGGTTCAGTAAGGGCTTTGACTATCGGGCCACACATTGTTGTTTTCACATTATTTAGCTCATTTCGGATGAAGACAGATCAAATCAGATCCCAATCTAAACACCAGGCTATTCTTTAAATATCATAACTCAAAATAATTTCCTATGCGTGTTTTATTTGTAATTTTTTATCAGAATCAGAATACCTTTATTAGTCCCACAGAGGGGACATTTGCGTTGTTACAGCAGAAAAAGAGCCACAGACAGCTTAATGTTATGAAGAAGCATGCATTAAAAAAGTATTAACGTTACAGAAAAAGTGATATATTCATGTTTTTGACCTTCAGTCTAATATCATTTTAAAAGTTGCTGTTGAGGAATAACAGAGTTGTGAAACGATTACAAATAATAACAAATATTGGTTTAACTCTTATTGTGATATAGCACATAGAATATTCACAGGAAATGAATACACAATGTCATACACAAGAGAAATCGACTGTAGTGCTTTGGTTCGAACACTATAAAGCTATTGACCATTTTGAACCCCTCTTTGAGAGCAATGTAAACATATCTATAGACAACACTTTAGGGAATCATTTTAATTTGTCTCGGGAGGGGGCAGAGCTCAGCAGTGTGGAGGCATGATGACTGCCGGGAGCTGTCCACGCAGAGCCGGGTGCTGAACGACAGGGCGGCCGGGACGCGTCTATCGTTTTTCCGGCCGGGACAGACATGAGTCCCGGAGCAGGTCCTCGACCTCCCGCTTCAGCTTCACCCGCCTGTTCTGGAACTAGGTTTTCACCTGGGGAATAAATATGATCATTGTAATAATAGCGAATAAGACAATCAGGAGGACACTCAAAAAATCAAGTATACAGAACTACATTCAGCAGTGGTGGAAGAAGTACTCAGATATGTTTATAAAGTAAACATTATAATACCACAGTGTATATAATTAATCTGTAAGTAAAACCTTGGCATCATATGTTATTTATATATCATACTCCCAGGGATTGTATCACATAATATTCATCATTCATTAATTTCAATACAAATGCAAAATACCTGCAAAGTAACTAATAACACATCTTGTTGAATAAATGTGATGAGCAAAAAGCATATTTTCTTCCAAATTGCAGTGGAGTAAAAGCACAAAGTATGTTATTATAGTAATATATATTACATTGAAAGACTCAAATAAAGTACAGTAACTAAAAAGTAAAACATTTACTACTGTTGATATACTTAATAACTTCCCACATACACTACACTTTATAGAGGATATCCATTGTATTAACTTTACTTCACTACTATAACATTTCAAAGAGAATTTATTTAATTGCATTAGTTGATGTCTTATTATAGGTAATACGTGAAAATCACAAGAGAAAGCTGCACAATAAAGTGATAAAGCTATTTATAATATTCAATAAATGTGTATTATTCTGCAATGGGCTGTTTGTGTGCCAATACAATACATAAACAATATATGTAATGCTGGACATGTAATTGTTTCTGCCCTGTGTTATTTATACCAGAGTGACTGGTTATGATTGATTGACTATTTCTGACAAAAACACACCAGGAGCCACAGATTGTACTTTGAAGTTCCTTCACATGGGACCATACTTTTGATCTGCTGAACTTGGCCCTCACCTCAGCTGCTGGGCGGCTTCCCCCTCGCTGTCACCCGAAGTGCACCCGCAACTGTCAGCTGTAGGAAGGACAGGGAGCTTCAATGACTCAGCCGAAGTCAACCGAAACACAAAGACATGTCGGTGCACAGTCGATCAGCGTCTGACTGTTGGGAGAAGTCGGGGAACACTGCTTCTTCGTAAATTGCACAATTTCGCTCCGGACTTTTGAATTGAGCGCCGCATCCTCATAATAACCTTTGGAGAGCCATTGCACAGAGAAGTTTTCCATGTTGTGGTCTCACGGTGTGTTTGTGTTGATGCCTCTTGTGTCACTCACTGAAAGAAGGGGCACACGTATTTATTTGCATCTGCAAAGGCCTCTCAGCGGAACGATAGGAACTTGATGGTGGGTGTAATTGGGGTTAATGGAGGCCGGGCTGTGGGATTTCGCACCTCCTTGGCTGGCTCCGGCGCCACTGAGTCTGAGTATCAGTTACCTGACAGAAATGATCTCTGCTTGAAGTAAGGCCGGGTGATATCCGCTATACAGGGCTGTTAACTAAAATACCAGATTGTAGCCCGATGTAAGACCTCTTTCATGTGGGCTTTCAGTCCTGCTGTGCCATTGGCCAATCACACTCAGACTTTCAAATATTCCCTGTTGCATAACATGTCTTATCAGCCGTAGTAACCAAGAAATGACATATAGACCGAGCCTTATCCTTAAAATCAATAAAGTATTATGAGTCTTGAAGTCATTAATCATTTTTAAATGTCTTATGATAATAAAAAGCATTAGTAATATTTACTAATGCCTATAATCTAAATGCATCAGGTACCTCTATATTGCTGTCCACATCTGTGTGTGATTGACATGCTGGCTGTCCAATCAGTGATGAGTCTCCCAGCCGCAGACAGCTGTCTGTCTGAGGAGAAGCAGGATGGTGATGAAGCTTTTGTTATGTGTGACTGCATCAGAAAGTGAGACGGTTCCGTTTGATCTGTGTTGACCTGTTGACAATGACACATTTGCTGAAAGGCCCCGGGGCCCCTTCAGCCCCCACACATCAGGTACCCTGTGAGAACGATGAGGATTATATTGTTATCAAATCAATCATTTACAGCAAAACTGCATCAATGCAATATGTCAGACTATGACCCTCATCCCAAAGACACATCCTAAAACCCTCCTCATATTCCAGAATGTGAACCATGCACACTCCTCAGCTTGTTCTGGGATTTGGGGGAATGTTTTTGTTAAAGCAGTATGTAATGCATTGTACATGGTTTCAAATTAAACCTTTAAAATAAAATAGAAAAAACAGTTGCTCCTGAGACCCAGAAAGAAAAAGGTTTCAAATGTCCTTTTTTTTTTAGATCACACAAGGTGTTATTAACATAACGACTAACAAAAACTAAAAATATATTTTTTTATTTTTGTTTTATTTTGTGTCATCTGTAGAGAACATCAGGTGTTATGTGAAGCATACAAACAACATTAACATACAAGTACATTTAGACAACATTAGAGCACAACATCTCAATGCAATAAATGAGTCCTCATTTGTAGTACTCCATCCTTTTTTGAAATGCAGAGATACATCTGACACTTGAGGCACTTGATGTATGTCTTCCCACTGCATCCGTCTGCCATGAACCCTACAGAAACCTACGTGTTAGTTTTGGCCCATAGTGGACTCCATTTGTGTTGTGTAAAATGGAGGGAAATAAAAAGTGAGCAAATCTGAATGTCCTCCTCACTCAGAGGACATTCATAAAAACATTTAGTTTTGGGTCAAATAATTATTACACTGCTCTGAAAACTCCCTACACTAACTCCTAAGATGTTCCCTTACTATAATTACTTAAAAATATTGACCTCACAACACTGGTAATTACAAAATTACAAACTTACCATTTGTCTTTCTATAAATAGTGCTTGTGTTGATGGACGCCATTTTGAAATCCAATGATATTATCTTTTTCAAAGCCACACCCCCACATATGTGAAATGTCTGAAAAGCTCATGTCCTCTGTGGAGAACAATTGGACTTAATGCTGTGGCATGTATAACCTCAAAGTAATGGACCAAAACCAAATGTCCTCCACAGAGGACAACAATGAATGGGTGGGTCTCTGGAGGATAAATACATATTAACAGCAGAAACATTACCTGTATTTAATAGGCAATGTAAATAATGAGTGAATATGCACTATATTAGACCAAAATGGTGCACTTATCTGCAGAATTAAACTTCCCCTTTTAAACATATTTTGTTATTCAGAGAATTTTTTTTAAACTTTAGTATTTGCTGCTATCTTGCCCGTTTAAAATCTGATTTACTCCACATATTTTTATTTCTTTTTTGGTGTATTGCTTATCATTTATTCTTTAACATATTTATATGTTCTCATTCTTTTTACTATGTCAATGCACCAGTATACACTTAAGCAAATTAAAAGATAAGATATACTTTACTGATCCCAAATTGGGAAATTGTTCATAGACTAGCTTCGCTTTGCAAACAGTAAATGCATTATTATTATTATTATTATTATATTATTATCGATAGCTTTACAGTGTGCACTATCAACGTAGAGCAACTACATTATAATGAACTTACCTGCTATTAAAGAAACATGATGTATGCAGTATAAAGTGTGAGTATGGGTAAAGTAGACATACACATTTAAATTAACTTCGAACTTTTTAAATATTTGTATATTGTACAACTTAGTTCCTTCCTTGTTGTAGCAGTATTATCCACCAAAGCAAATTCCTTGGCAATAAATGGGTCACCCAGGATGTGATTGGACTGTAAAAAGGGGGACAATGGCCCTTCAGCCACTGAGTGTAAATACACATGAATATTACCTTTATTATCTCTAGTGTCTCCAAACCTCATCACACAATCAAGTTCTAATCCCAGGCCTCAGACTTCAAACCACAAATGAGATTATGTGCCACACAAAGACCCAGACTCAATGGAGCCAGGCCGAAGGGTGGGTGGGGGTCCCTGCTGTAAGTGTAAACTCACCAATGAACAGCTTAATTGGGACTAATTGTTGACTATGATCTCCCGTTAGCTGGCGTCTGAAGTGCAGATATTGGGACAAACAAGGCGCATTGAGGAGAGCATTTGGTCAACCTTTGTTGACAGGTGGGGGGGGGGGGGTACCGCAATGTCTGTATGGGACGCGCAAGGACAATTTAATGTGAACTCTAGTGATTTCATTGATAATGATTTATTTGACTGGGCTTTGATATACTGAGAGATCCTTACAATGAGTTGTGATAGCTTTAATGGACAACTCCGATTTTTATCAGATCCCTTTCTTCCAACCTTTAAGACGAAATGCAGGATGATCTATTCATGGAGAACTAATCCTGCAATAAAGATAATATCATCAGCTTTATCTCCACATTTGTTCTTGTTATGTATGCAAAGCACAGAAAGTCAGATCCAGGGATTAGAAGATACACTTTTTTTAATTCAATGATAAATATACTTTTTATGTAAATTATATACAACTTTGATATAACATAATAATAATAAAAATTACACATCAAATACTCTGGATTGCACGGGATTGTAAGTGTTTCGATTGGAAAAGTCTCTGGTTGTAAATTCTTCAGTAGTAATGAGGGTTGTGGATCATGACGTGAGGAGGGCGCATCTGCTGCTGGAGGACCAGCCGCGGGACCGTGAGCGGGTAGAAGGCCGGGCCGGTGGCCGGGAAGTGGGGTCGCTGTCCGGCCATGCTGTGGTACTGAACCGGGGGCAGACGCTGGAACATCACCGGGGAGATTTGGGGAGCGAGGTAGTCCTGCACCTCCCGCTTGAGCTTCATTCTCCTGTTCTGAAACCAGGTTCGTACCTAAGAGAAGGCAAGGATACAGTTAGTCTCTAAACAAAAAACAATAAAGGAAACAAATAAGGAACATGGCATTATTTTGGTGTTATTGTTGGTTTCTCTTCTTACCTGAGTTTCTGTGAGGTTGAGCTTCTGTGCTGTTTTCACCCTCTCTCCAGCATCAAGGTATTTGTGCTGGTTGAAGATTTTCTCCAGTTTGTTGATCTGCTCGAGGGTGAATTTGGTGCGCACTCGGCGCTGCGCTGCGTCTTTCTCCGCATCGCTGCCATCATCCACAGAGAGACACTCAGAGGAAGCCGCCTCGCTCTCATACCCGGAGGAATACCCACTGGTATCTGAAACTGAAGGAAGGAACAGCTGGTTATACACCATTCTAGTGCGCTAAGCTTGACACATTTTCTTTTAAATCAAAGAAATGCAGGCTCCCATGAGTAGTGAACTTACTTGGTGAGGTGCAACTTGTTGGATGGAAAGGTAAGCACAGGTTGGCGTCGTGCCCGCTGCTCTCTACTGATTCAACGGGCTTAGTGGCCCTGGGTTTTGGCTGCAGGTAACCCTTGCCAAAAGTCGGCGGGCAGGGCTGTACCATGCAGGGGATGTGAGGTCTGCAGGCCGAGGCAGCATCCTCCGTCACCGCGGTGTGTTCGTGGCTCTGGGCCAGCCAGTCCACTGAAAAGTATTTCACCATGTTGCTGCTCAGTGACCTGTTAATCCACCGAATGTCAAAGGGAGAGTGTGATGCCAGCTCCTGGCCAGAGGCAGCTTTTATAGGGCCCCGGCCCTCGCCTACCATTTGCATATGTAGAGGCCATTGTTAACGCCTGATCGATCCCGATGATTAGGGCTTAATGGCTCGTTATGGAAGTCTTTACATATCCTGTGAGTGTGAAGACCTGGCGCCGCCAAGTCTGTGAGAACCCTCCTGAGCTCATACATTTCTCCGCCGCGACTGAAACCAGCGGCGGGAGGAACAGCTGGCTCCTGCAGAGGTGGAGACGCGCTTTCATGTTTCTGCTGCTGCATACAGTAGCCCGGGAGAGGTGTCAAAGCAGGCCTGGCTCAGTTACTGCTAACATTTGAAACACTACAACTGAATTTCTTCCTCACTAGTCCCCATATGCGCAACATTTGAGAAAGAAATACATCTTAGAAATATTAAGTGTATATATAATGGGAACAATCCCTAATGTTATCTGAGACCAAGAAGAGTTCAGTCAATAGTTTTGAACATCTCTTTTAAAGCCAATATCTGAGCAGTAAGTCTCCAAATAGTGTCCATACTTGTAAAACATAAAAATAATTGTAATAACATTAAAGGTCCCATGTCATGGCCATTTCTACTGATCATAATTCCATTGTTGAGGTCTATAGATTTAAATTGTGTAATTTTCCAAACTCACATTGGTTTCTCAGCATCTCTGTATAGTATGTGTATTCCCTCTCTGTCCTAAACGGCTTTTTGGAGCTCCTGCACCCCCCTCCCCTCACTGTGCTCTGATTGGTCAGCTCACCCACTATGTTCTGATGAGTCCACCACCGTTACAGCGGAACATCAGTGATTATGTGTTACAATAGGCGCTTTCACACTGGAGTACTTTTCCCAGTGTAGTTCCGATATAGTTCCGAAAATGTACGTTCACACCAGTGTTAATTTCGTCAACGAAAACTATGACGAAAAATGTTCGTCAACGACCTTTTTTACATGACTAAGACCAGACGATGACGAGCTAAACATAGATTCTTGATAACGAAAACTATGACGAAATGTATTTAGTTTTCGTTGACGAGACGGGACTGAAGTTAATGGTGGACCATCGGACATTCAAAATGCAGCATATTTCCCACAAAATGTTCCTCAAGTAAAAGTATAAAAGTAGCGACAATAAAAGTAGTCATTGTGCAGATTGGTCCATTTCAGAATAATATATATGATATGTTTTATAATGATTGATTATGAAAATGTTCTCAAAGCTGGTAAAGGTGCAGCTAGTTTGAATGACTTTGTATGGGTAGCTTGTGAATTTACTCCAAGTGGAACTAAAGTCTGATTTAACACTTGGTTATATTTCACATCTTTCATCCAGATCTGTATAGTAACTAAAGGGACTAAATACATGTAGTGGAGTAAAAGTACATCATTTACCTCTGAACTGTAGTGGAGTAGAAGTACTAAGTAGCAAAACATTTAAATGTAAAGTACAAGTACCTCAACATTTTACTCAAGTACAGTACAATATAATAACAATTATACATATTTTATTTATTTATTTTTCATGTAAATAAATCAATGTTAATTCAGTTAACAATTATTTAAGTTTTTCCCTTTAAAAAATAACAAAAAGTACCTACAAGAATACCATTAAAGTACCGGATCGATAAGCAGTTTCGATAAGAGTAGTAGTACCGTTAAAAACCTTAGCGATACCCATCCCTCTATATTAGTGTTAAGAGAATGAAATGTTACTTTACGAATTTCAACACTTGATGCTGTCGCATTGATTCTGATTCTGAATTAGTTTAAAGAGAGAAAACATTTTGACTAAAAGTTGACTAAAACGTTTGGAGTTTTTGTCGACTAAAACTAGACTACAACTACGAAAGATAGGAATGACTAAAATGTGACTAAAACTAATAATCATTTTCGACTAAAGACTAAGACTACATCAAAATCAGCTGTCAACATTAACACTGCTTCAAAATAGGAAGGAAACAGGATAACAGTTTTTATCATATTGTATTGAAAATATGGATCTATGCAACAGAAGAGATGAAAAACAGAAACACTGTTGCCTGATAATATACAGTATTTCAAAATGTATTTATTCTACATGAAAGTATGTCAACCAGACAATAGATTTGTTTATATTAATTGCAAAAGGTCTACCTGAGTAGGCTGTAAAAGCATTCAACACACAAAGTACAAAGAAGAAGAAAAAAGGCACTATTTTTAAATGTCGTTGTACCTGGTGCGATGTGAAGGATTATTTGAATTATTAAAGTAACGGGTTATGGCAGGAAAGTTAAATCTGGTATATTCATTTTAATGTCACCTTATATATATTCATGTGTGTTAAATTTGAAGGGACAAAGTAGATTTTCCCTCCCCAATATATTGAGGTGAAGTCTTTGTGTTTAGAGAAGGATGGGAGCAGGGGACATCCTAATTTGGGGATAGCTCCAAGACTCTGGAATGTTTCCCTCATAAAAGAAGTGGGTGCGTGACACATGCTTGGGGCAAATAGGTGTGTTTTCATTGCAGTAAAAATATATGTGCTACATGATTACTGTTCAACTATACCTCTGTTCTTATTCTTTCATGTGCGGGTACTAAATGGCTACAAACATTGTGGAGAAATTAGCTTAAACATGTTTTATTACTCTACACCAAATGGNCCCCATGTATTGCCGCGACCGGTTTGTGTGCGGACATACCTCCGACTTACTTCGCCTAGTAAAAAAGGACCGATGTGTTGTCGGGGGCCCACGTCTCTGGCAATCGGCGTGCTGCGAGTCACTGGGTAGACGTCCGTTCTTCGTACCGCCATCGGCTGGGTCGTCAGTAAGCTCGGTCCGCATCCCGGATGCTGGCCTCCTTCTCTATCGAAAATGGTGCGTGAAAGCCTGTTTACCGATTCTTTACGTAGGGGAGGCAAATCGATGTTATGGGGCCCTTGCTCCCCGGCACGTAGTCATACCCGGGACTCGCAGCGCCGCCGTGTCCCGTCCGAGGAGAAGCAGGTCGGGCTGTCGCGCGGTCAAAGCCCCCGGACAAAAGACCACACTCGTCGCCGCGAGTTTACCTCGCATCAAGCGCAGCTCCCTCTTTAGGCGGGTACAACCCGTGCCTGGCGCCAACTGGTCTGCCGATACCGCCAGGGGTAAGCGTGCATGCCGCACTCCGGGATACACTTTTAACACGTAGCCTCCTGTCGTAATTCTCTTATCCGCAAACCAACTTACGGAATTGCAAAAGAAGGGAGTAACACGTGTGAACAGCCGGAGCGCAGCCCCGTCTGGCAAAGAGTCTGACAACCGGTCAAGGCTCTAGACAGCGACGGGTGGAAGAGACGCGAAATGGTGATTCGTACCGCACCTCGGTGGTGCAGTGATGGCCCCCGGAGGCGACAGATACGGTCCCGGACCACCCAACTGGGAAAGATTCCGAGCGACCCGCTCCGCCTCAAGCGTTGGTACCTCGCGGACCCGTAACCAGGCGGCGAGGCTGTCAGGAACCCGAAGGGGGCGACGTGCAGCATGGGGTTTGGGCTTGCCGCCCAAGGGCGGGCAGCGGCCCTAATGGTGGCCGAGTTGCTGCGGTGATGCGGACTGTCGATAGGCCACGGACTTGTAAGTTCCGCTGAAAAAGCCGCGTAGGACCGGCCATTGTGCCACCTACAAATAGGTTCCACCCGGACCACGCACCTATGGTAGTCCAATGTTACGTTGGAGCACTGTACCAGGGTTCTGTCGCTCACTATTATGGCAAACCTGAAAAACTCAAGAACGCCTAACGGAAAACCCGAGTTCTTACGGCGAGTCTGCAAGGTGTCGCGGACTACCTAAAGCCACGACGCCCTGGACGGCAAACAACAAACAGATGGAGACTTGCTGTATGAGCAGCGGGTCTCGAAGTCACGTCCTCGTGGACAGAGTGGAGGTTCGGGAAATGTACGCCGAGTTGCTTAGTCCTAATTAGTAGTAGGACGTTTCACGGTCTAAAGGGCCCCACAGACTGTAACTAAAGGACCCCGTGCGTAGTGGTCCCCCGCCACGCTGTGGTTTGACGCAGGAAAATCTCCGTAAATAAAATCCGGGGGTTTTCGCCCCCTAGCAGATTTAGCATTTTCTCCATTAGCTGAGATGGCTTGCTGTCTCCTAGGCCTTGAATGTCAAGTATCTGGCGGGCCCTCTCCTTAGCAGATAAGCTAAATGTCTTAAGGAGAAGGGCTTTAATCGCCTCATATTTGCCATGGTGTGGGGGTCTGTGATAAATCCAACCAACCTGGACGATGTGGAGCTTCCCAGCGCTGCTACAACATGGTAGTATTTCAGGTCCCTGTCACGGACCTGCCGGCAGGCGAAGTGCGCCTCCACATGTGCAAACCACACCGCCGCGGCATTCTCCCAAAACTCCGGCAGCTTTACGAAAACATCGCAATTAGCCATGTTCATTGAGACTTCGGAAACTTTCTCGAAGCCGTCGGGGTCACCAGTGTAGTGCCGAAGAAAGGGAGTCGGAGGCGGTGTATCAAGAATGGAGTTCCAATCTTTATTATCTATTAATCTCCAAGAGGTTAGTACATGAACTGCTATGTATAACAAGCTAGTAAGAATGGCAGCTAAAGCAACCGGTGTTCCCACTAAAGGGTCCGAGTGGCAACACAATAAACAAGGTGAATTATGGTCCCACATGGTGTCACCACACAAGGCCCCCCAGAATTCACACATGTTGTGATTGTTACTGAGCCCCCTTTTAGCCTTTAATTTACCTGGTAGTCTTGGAGACACAGTAACGGTTAAGAGCTCGAGAGGGCCACATGGTAGCTGGCTGTGACAGGTAATGGAGGGGAGACCTGATGGGAGACCTGCTTCACCCAAATTAACTCTTTAACTTTACCATACAAAGGTTACGAAGTATTTAGACGACAATGAGAAAGAAGGCTTGATGCAGAATACATAACAGTTCACATTCCAGGTCATTATTTACTATAATACAAAACTGTAATGTCTATAAATATAAATTAACTCATAGAGCAAGTGTAATATTGGGGTTGAACACATCACTTATTCTTCACTTTCCTTTAGTCACAGCCTCTTCGCCCCTCCAGCTACAACAGGATTTCATATGTGTCATGTGGTGCATTAAACTGCGCAATGCATACCTCATGTTGTTTTAAATGATCTGGTTCTCTATTCTGATTTAGTTATTCTATGAAGATTTAGATGTGCCACACTGTAGTTATTTTTAAACCATCCTAATTTGTAACTCTTGGCTTTTTAAATGAATGTTTTTGAAATTGTTACATTTGAAAAGATATTTGATCATTTGTTTGCACCATGTCTCAATGTTTTAACTGCTTTGGTAAATCACATTGACTTGCTTTGTTGTTCAGTGCAATATAAATAAACTTGCATTGCTTATTTTTGAAAATGACAAGTAATGATATCACATACTCTGTATTATGATATAGTCAGACACTGTGTTATTTCAAATATAGCCTAATAAATAATTAGTTCAAAACTGGCTTTACTCACTTGAATTGCTCCTTAGAATGTAATTTTCCTCTGTGGTTTTATATGCAACACATTTTTGTATTGTAATGCCACTCGTATTTTATTTATTTGTGTATTGTAAGGTGACATTGAATGTTTTGAAAGGTGTCCTCAAATAAAATGTATTATTGCTATTGTTCCTGTGCCTCTCTCACGCTGTTAACGTTATTTTTTTCCGACAAGGCTAATCCTGGTTGTCAATAGGCGAGTTCTGCACGGTTTCTCTACAGCCCATGCTCAGCAGACCAGGTGTTGGTGCTGCCGGATTTGGAACCCCCACTATAACTTTGTCCTAGATAGTCGTACTGTCACCAAAATCACACTGGTGTTTGCTGTTCACCTGTAGTTTGTTCACACAAAAGCGTTTTACTCTGGGTTCAGCAGGTGAAAAACTAAAGAGGGGCTTCCACATGTGGCAGACCAGGTGTTGGTGCTGCCGGATTTGGAACCCCCACTATTACAATAAACCTTCAATCTAAGGCACAAAACTGGCTCCACACCATACAGTCTATGCTCCACACGCCCCCCGTTGTTGAGGGGGGAGTGGCTGCCGGGCGAGCGAATGCTACCCGCAGATCGCGATTTCAAGTCGTCTACAACATACGTTTAGGGAGCTATATAGAAGCCTATGGACATCCCGGAAAGTTTCAAATGTACGCTAAGGGCCGCCCCCTTGCGTTGGAAAAAGCCGACACAGGGGACTTGACATAACGTCAACAAAGGCCGACCTGGGAGTGAGGATGTGTTGAAAGGGGACACCCCCTACCTCGGAGCGGAGGGACAAAAAAAAAGTCATGTGTTCTAATGATTTCAAATCAATCGTCCCTAAGCTGCTAGCTCAAAGTAGCTAGTCCATATCTAGAATTGTATGAGATGTGGGTTAAAATCCACTGCCTGGTAGAACATTTTGGGCTGTATATTAAAAAAATCTGTCTGGCCATAAAAAATAATTTAAAAAATAAACAGTTTCTTAAAGAATATTCAATAAAATTAAGCAAATGCAATAAAGTTACTTGCAGCATAACGGTTGAAACTGTGACCGTCAGGCCAATGGATGCATGCTTCTTCTGCATGTGGATGAGACGCAGGGGCCAGACCCAGCTAGGTGGCAAGATACAGCCTCAGCACTTTTCTTTCCTCTGTTTTTTGTAAACATATTTTTTGTATTTCTTTTTCCTCAAAGTTTTCCTTTCCATTTCCTGTATTTGACAGAGGCATCATTTTTGTTTACACAGCTGTAACTATGTGTTGTGCATGAATGTTGCACCAATTTGTTTTGGAAAAAAATAGATGACAACAGTATATTTGTGTTCCTGCACATATTTTTGTAGACTTGAACAATCTTTATATGCAGAATTCTCTACATACAGAACACCATAACAAATGTGTGTGCTTTAGATTGAGCACCACAGTATGTAGTTGGTTGGACAAAGAGTATTTTACTATAAATGAAGTGTGTGCCATTTGGTGCAAAAGTTTGGTTTTGGTAAGTATTTATGTAGTTCTGAGTGCAGTGCTTCATTTTGCAGTAGGCCTATATGAGGTGTTTTGCACTTTGTGTGTGTGGTTTTGTGAATTGTGTCTTTCAAAAAACGTGTTTTAGCAATTGAAAAAAACTGTAAAACAGAGTATGACTACCCCCTCCTGAGAGAGTGAATTGCTAACAACCAAGGTGAAAAATATAAATAAACACATGTAGCTCATACTAGTGGCATGCCATTTCACTTGTAAAATGTACACATATGATCAGTGACTTTCTCCATGGTATTGTTAGAGTGTTTTAAAATACTGAACCAGACCTAATGGCACCCAGAGCCTTTGAGTCAAGCGGGTTCTAGGTTTGTTGCTATAGTATTCTGGATCAATCAGAGGCTGGCTCACTGCTCCAGAGTGCACCTCCACCATCAGGACTCTGTTTACTTAAGCTGACCTTAGCTCCAGTCCTACCGCCATGTGGCTCATGGTCTCCATAATTATCTGTGCAGCTTCATGGATCCACACAGAGGAGGGGGAGGGAACAAAGCTGGGAGGAAAAGTGTCAGGAATGTCACAAACAGGTGTCAAAGCTGGAAAGAAACAGAGAGCCATGCTTCTCTCATTAGCAGAACGTGCATCAATATATTTAAACATGTATTGTATTATCAATTTGAGGTGCATTTGTGGGTCGCATTCCTCTCAGGAGGCTGCTGACTCACTATCAAACATTTAGTAATAAAATGTGTCAGCAAACAAAGATCATACAGTTTTGCTGTGTTTCTTGGGTGAAACGGACTTTTAATTATATAAAAAAAAGTGTCCACGGAGGATTGCTTCTTTCATTATGGGAAAATAAACAAGTGAGGACCAAAGTCCATTCTCCAAGACAGAGAAGAGGTGAATGTCCGCTGCACATCAGAGAGACGCATCGTTCAGCAGCAGGAGACACATCCGTAAAGACTTCTGTTACACTAAAACGGTGTTATTATCATTTGGTGATAGCCTAGGATTAGCCACCGAGGGGAAATGTGTGTATTTTAAAGATGGAATACGGCTTTAAGAGGAATTTCACATGGTAAGTAAAGTTTATTTGTATACTGTCGCGCTTTTGTCTTTTTTTGTTGCGTCATTACGAAACAGGTCCACAATGTTAAAAGTGTATTTTGCCCTCTAAATGCTAAGCTAATAGCCTATTATAGCTGTATGATTTTTACGAAGGTATAATTATAGCCAAAGAAAATGTCCATATGTGGGTCTGTAACATAAAAAAGTACAAAACCATGTATTCAGATTTATAACACCAAAAACAAGATATTAACGCTCTTGAATTATTGTAAATATCGATATAAACCTCAAATATTCTGTTATGAAATTAAACACTTTAATTATAGAATTCTGTTTATTATATGGACCTGGTTTTATTATTTATTTTCCTGACTAATAATGAACTTTAGTTTATGGAAGATTGTGTCGCAGTTTGGCGAAGTAAAATGAAACGCATATCAATACAAACAAACATGTTATTAAGTAATAAAAGCAATAAAAACATTGAATGGAAAAACACACTTGCAGTTAACATACCAAACAAGATAAGAGACAGGTCAGGGGCTGTTTTGCTGGCAGTCTTGAATTTAAGACACATTATGTAAAATAGTTCCTCTGTAAACAGCACAGCAATAACAGTTGAGAATGCTTGAAGTCCAAATGGATTTCCTTTCTGGTCTGTAGTGATGGATTTATGTCAATTTCTCTTTTTCCCACACTGGCTTCAGATCCCAGCAGCAAGTGACCTTTGCACAAAATGACATCATGTAATTTAGGTAAAAGTTAAGATTACATCTGTTATTCTGGGAATCAGGCAAATGAGAAAGCCAACAGTGTATGTAGCCGAACTTTATTTGCATTACACATTATCATTATTTAGTCAAACAAAGCATCCTCCTCCAGGTGGTTAAGGAACTTTACTTATTATCTGAGCATAATTTGGTTTTATGTAAATGTGAATGGAGGATTTCCTGAATAAGCGTTTTCATTTGAACACCTTTACACAGCACACAGTGAAATGTAGACTAATTTAACCCATCCTAGTATTAGGAGCAGTGGCACATACATAAGCTACTGCCACAGATGGCTTAGTTTTTAAGGTTGTGTTATTTTAACTAAAAATACCATTCTTACCAAACACATTCACAACTGTGTATTTGTAATTGCATGATTCATACAATAATATCCTTTTTTTAGTTTAGGGAGGTGGAGAAGGGGATGGTGTGCCTCTGCAAAGAAGAGTCTTTTGTCCAATCATGCTCTGAAGCCCTTGGTTCCCACACTTTTCCTGCTGGTCTTGGTGATATACGGCCTGGGAGACAAGCTCCGAAACTTTGTGCTTGACATCTTCGTCCCTCAGTACCATTACCCCTATGCAGTGGCTCTCTCCCTCGCCCAGGTAGGCTGCCTGGCTCCATTCTAATGATGATTCACATTTTAATCTGAATCAATCAAACATGCACGCATCTTTGTTTGCCATTGACTACCTGTGTATTTAATTCATTATTAAAAATACATAAATGTTACCTTATATGTTTATATATTTAAAACTTGCACGTAAAGTATGTACATCTATGAAAGAAAATGCTGATTTAAAAAAACATTATTTTTTATCAAAATGATCATAAAACAATTATAAATCAATTATGTGTAATTCATTAATAATTCTCAAAAAATTGTAATCATTAAGATTTGTACAACTGTACAATGAAGCGCAGGGTGTTGGCAATGTAACTTTGTCTTTGCTATGAGTGTGTGTGGGTGACTGTGTGGGTTTTTGTTTGTTTGGAGGACAGGAAGGCGTGTGATAGTGTTAGTGGTGGGTTGTGACCTCTATGGTTGTGACAGAAGGTCTTTAGTGCTGATTATCACCCGGCCTAATAGATGTTCAACCAAATGGCTGACCAGAAAGGACAGAGATTTCAATGTCACCGCATACAAAGGTTGAAACTGTTGCCAGTGACTGTCAATAAGTCATGTGGGTATTGCCTTTAATTATATATATGACAAGGTTTGTAAATCAAACTAGGTTAACAAAAAGGAAGTGGTTTGATTTACTATGTCACATGTGCAAGTGATTTACAAGAACTGAATTAAAGACCTGCGTGGGGGACGGCTGTAAAGGCTGAATGACACAAGTTAACACTGTTCATAGTGCACAAAGCAGTGAATGAGGTTAAAGATTAATTGCGTACTTATGCGTGTAGTTATGTCAGTGACAGTTTTATAGGAATGTTCTATTTCGGGTCCGCACCTCCTAGACCTTTGTCCTTCATTTGTGTGTTTATTTTGGTCATAAAACAAGCTATAGGTAAGTTATGGAAACAAAACAGAAATATTTATCTAATATGATTGCAATTAATTTTCCAGCATTCTATCAACATAAAACCTAAACATAACAATTTGTTTATGCATTCAACAATGATTTTGTAAATGACTTGTAGGAACTGGTGAAGTTTGTTGTTCAAAATCCTAAATCAGCAGCCTCATGTCAGTGTTACTAAAATACTTCCACCCCATATATTTGAGTGTTTAATGTATTTTTTTTAATATAAACTTTAACTCTTTATATTCACATTATCTTCCCCAGGTTCTGATCTCTATCTTATTCCTAAATCTCCTCCATGTCCTGGGTCTGGTGCCTCTGAAGCCTTACTCCAGGTCCCTGGGTGAGAGGGTGCTGGTGCCCTCTATCTGCAGCAGCACCCATGCTGTGCTCTCCATGTGGGCCAAAGCAGGCAGCTCCTATGCCGGTCTCTTCCCCCTCATGCTGCCTCTGCTCCCCATGGTAACTATGGGCTTCAGTTTCTCTCAGAAGCTGTCATCTTCTCCATCTATGGAAATCTCTGTACTTATGTCCATCCTGGGTGGGACTTCTTTCTTCATCACAGGTAAAATTGTTATTCAGAGTTGAAACGATTCCAAATACAATACCTTTAATCAGCTTCCTCTTTCTTTCTGCAGCCTCACAGGGACTGCCAAGTGTGGATCTGCTGGAGTACATGTATGCACCTCTGGATATAATTCTCCACAGTCTGTCTCTGACGTGGCTGGCTAAAGTGTCCGAGGCTGAGCGCCACCACTCCCCCGATGCCCAAGCCTCCATTTTTGACATCTACTACACTCAGCTGGTGAACCAGAGCTGGCTCCTGGGCCTGCTGTGGTTGCTGCACCCACACAGTCCCTGGCAGGTGTTGACTCACAGCAGCTGGCAAAGCCTGCTCTTCCATGGGTATCTGCACGCCATCCTGCTGCTGGGCATGGCGCTCAACTTCCTGGTCGGTATGTCGGCTCTGTGTGTGTCCCCGCTTGCTGCTGCACTGCTACACTCGGCGAGGCAGGTGTTGCAGCCGTTCCTCCAGCTGATGTAGTCCATTGCCTCTTATACTGTATTAATTGGACGCACACACATTGTTATGTAATCCACATTAATGGCCTCAGTGTCATTTTACTTGAAGTTTAACGGGATACATCACCACCTTTTTCCCATTCACAGTAGCTCCTGAGATAAAATACAGAAGTATATTGCAACAAGTTAATGATTTACAGTTGGCTCCAACACAATTGACATGTTTTTTTTCTTTTATTACCCAGTCCTTAGTTGTAGGGTCAAGATTACATCATTTCAAAATGAGGTAACCAAAAGAGTGTCGTTTCTATTAGATTACATATTTGTTTTACTAACATGTACTCCATATGCCCTCAACACATGTCTATTTCTAGAATACTGCACTCGTTGCTCATTAACTTGGGGGAACTTTGTTTTAAAATATTTGCCAGGATGAGACACTGTCTGAAGCAATAGAGGCAAAGTGAGCACGTGTAGAGGACAGGAAGCAGTCCAAACAACATTAAAAAATAAGACGTCCCTGTTCCAGTTAGGTAAAGAAGAACTTTTTGATAGCAATGAAAAGTCATTATCAGCAGTATAGGTCACATTCACACCAGCCTTGTATAGTCCAGTTGAATCGAACCCTGGTGCGTTTAGCCGCTTGGTGCGGTTCGTTTGGGTTGATGTGAAATCAATCCGAGACCTCTGAAGTGAACTAAACAACCGGACTCTGTTCCGCCTACATAGGAAGTGTAGTATTTAAGCGTCACAAGAACGCGGATGTCTTCAAATCTTTAGCGAAAGACTCTTTTGCTAAAGATTTTGAAGACATCCACAGTTGTTTGGCTAAAGAGTGAAGCAGAATGAAGTGTTGAACAGTGTCGTAACAGTACAAATGCTCCGTCAACTATACATAAAAGTCAGAGCCACCTGTCGTCTGTGAAACCTCCTCCTGACTGCAGAACGTCTCTTATTATGTGTTATAATTTTTTTTAACGGACATTGTCTGATTATATAATCATATGCGCGGGCCGCTAGAGTCTGTTGATCTCCAGATTAACAGCAGCATGAAAATAACCTGCCGAAAGTGCCGATGCTCCATGGCGGAGGCTCTGGTAGAAATTGTCGGGATTTGCGTTTTTTACCCCCTTAATGTCTGACCAATGGTTGATCAGCATTTCCGAGCACATGACTTGTGTTCAAAGTGTATAGTCCGTTTGAGTTTTGCCCGTGTGAACGTGTCAACGCTGATAAACAACAACACCAAGTTCTTGATAGCGAACAGACTTTTTGACCGTACTGTATATGTGAAATAATTTATAAAACAGTATTTAAGATGAAAATATTTATTTGCCATGTTTGTCCTTGAATGATTCTGAGAAGGGGCCACTATAAGGAACGTGGACACAGACAGTTGAATATGCTATAACTTTTTTTAACTCAGATCCTTAGCTGAAATAATTTTTAACCAGAGGTTTGTTTGAAGAAGTTGCCCTTGAATGAATCTGACTGCTAAGGTCAGTCAGATGAAAAGGGATCAAGATAACAATCTAGTCTAGTTTACTCTTTAACTTATTACCAGAAGCTAAATAAGGACTTTGTTGAAACTCCAGAGAGAATCTGTATACATTTAATAAACTGAAATAAGACTTTATTTCCAAAAATATTTATTCTTATTTTTAACAACCAAATGTAAGTTCTTAAAAAAACACCAACGATACACACATTCCAACATTACACAGAGCAGCATGTATTATAAATCCTGTGTTAACATGAAAACGGTTCATTATAACTTGCTGACACAACATTTTTTATATTATGTATACGACAGAAAAGATTATTTTGTAACTAAATACTAGATGCATTCCTTTTGACACTGCCATAAACATGTTCCAATCATACATGATCGATGGCGGCATGCTATACAAAATGTGTATGCATATTTATAGCATGACTTGAACACCAATATGGACCAAACCAAAATAACAATATTGTATTAGCCTGACCAAAATTGCATTATGCAAATTGTCTGTCTATGTCTGTTTTTTATTTATGTATTGTGCACATGTATGATATTTTTGTGTACATTTTATACCAACTGTAAGCTACAAACAATCCAATCCAAACGTTTTTGTTAATGTTTCATAATAAAGGAAATTAACCCAACCCATTTATGATTTCTAAAGTATACATTTTCACAGTGTACACAATCATTTCAGTGAGAAATACCAAATGTAAACAGAAGTGTGTTGTTTACAATAAAAGCTTTACAGGACATCTTCGACTTCCATGAGTACTTTGCCAACAGATGTGTAATCAATGTGAATAAAGGTTTTAGCTAACAGCTTTAGGGGAAGCCTGGTAAACTGTGAATGCTGATCCTTCTTCCATGTTTAAGTACCTGAGTCTTTCCTTTACGAGGGGTCAGAGTTGGGGGGCAGGTGGATCCCCAGACTCTGCAGCAGGTTGGAGGCCGGCCCGGCGAGCCCGGCCTGGCAGCTGAGGGACTCCAGCAGGTTGGCGACCAGGTTCAGATCCACATCCAGAGGCTGGATCTCCTCCTCAGTCTCTTCCATACCTTCATGTGTTGGGAAACTGTCCGTGGCAGAGGGATGAGGGCCGCCATTGCCCAATTCTGCCTTGTTGTGATTCTGCAGAAAGGACAAAAACAGTAACACATGGAAAGACGTACATAAAAGGGATACACAAAAAGGCAACTGTTACAATTACCCAAAAATACGTAATGTAATAACTGTGACGACCCCTGCTTTACTGTCTCCTGTGGCGTGGGTATGGCCCTTTAATGTTCTCTCTGTTTGTGTCAGTACTGATTGAGGACACGTGGCTGCTGGTACCGGAGGATTGAAAGGCCTGAACCAGAGTTTCGATCTCTCTCTCCGCAGAGGACCTGTTCTGGGAGAGCAGCCACGTCGCTAATTCTTTCGTCTTGCCTTTTTGTTTGGCTTTGGTCACGTTGAGTTTTGAAAATAATAAATAAATAAAATAAACATCTTTCATATATATATTATTGTCCTTTCCACGCGTTTGTTATGGCTAAGGGCCATGACAGCTGGGAGCTCGTCCGCTTCCTTTATCTGTACTACTACAGCAACGGATAGGTAAGATTTGTGTTAGGAGTTGGTGCGGGTGTGTAAAGTTTGTTTGCGCATGCAGTTCGGCCGGTTTCTTTGTTTCGGCTCATTAGACCGCGTGTGGGAAGGAAATGTATATTTCAGATCATTGTTTGAGGATTGATTAAATTACTTTGTGAGGCTATTATTTGTTTTGTATTATATTTCGGGAGAGTGTTTGCCAGTTGTTCTTAGCCGTGGTCAGCCGTTTGTTTTTTTCCTCTCTCTTGTTGACACGTGTGGGTTTGTTGGTGCGTTGTATGTGGAGCAGTGCGGAGCTTTCCCTTTTAGGTTTTAGCGGCGGTTCCCTTGGGATTGTTGAGCTGGGTGTGTAGTGTTGCAGAGAAAGTGGTTGAAGCTTCGGCTTGGGAGCATGGCCGTGGTTTCAGTAGTGTTGCTAGCCTGCTAGTCGCTTTGCTGGGCCAGCGGTCTCCAGTGCATAAATACCCACCACAAGTAACTGCATGAAGACTAGGGAGGAGATTAGTCAGTGGGATGGTCAATAGTTAGTGGGGAAACTCCAATCAAAAAGTTAGTATTGTACCACTTTGTACGTATAATAAACGCTGTGGTGTCGGTCCGGTTTGTTTTTGTTTTCCTTCTCTCTGCTTAAAGGTCCGGTGTTGTGTTCCGGTGAGGGGTCGTTGTAATATAATATGGCTGACGTAGAGGCATTCATTAAAGCTCCGTCTCAGGAGTCTCTTGGCACTTTTTCAAAAGAGCAGCTGCCTTTGATTGCTGAATATTTCTCTGTGTCTATTGTCGGTGATAAGAGGATGAAAGAGAATATAAAAGACTATAGTGTCGACATTAAGGGAGACGGGAGTGTTTTCTGCAAAGAAAGAGGAGGTTTTGTTAAAACCTCTTTTTCAGGCTAGTGCACTTTCGTTTGAGCAGCAGAAAGAAGCAGTCCGCATATTCCTCCTTGAGTCTGGAACATAGCTTTAGCTATGTTAAAATAAAAGCTGCTGTTCTTAAAGCATATGAACTAGTGCCAGAGGCCTATCGTCAGCGTTTCAGGTCCTGTGAGGGAAAAAATGGCCAAACGTACGTGGAGATAGCGAGGGATTTGTCCACTCATTTGGGCGTTGGTTGATCTCTCTTGACATCATTTATTTTGATAATTCATGTGACCTCATGATTTGGGAGCAGTTTAGAAATGTTCTTCCTGATCGCATTGCAACATATGTCACTGAACGAAAGGTCACTTCTGCTTCTGAGGCAGCCGATGAGTTTGTGTTGCTCCATAAGAGTAATTTCAGAGAGCGTTCTGTGTTTCCCAGTGGTTTTGATGAGAGGTAATGGTTCTGCTGCTGTTTCGTCTGAGACACATTCAAAGCCAGCAGGTTTCTTGAACTCTGACTTTGGAAATGTGAATCACTGTAACTATTGTCATGAGGAAGGACATTGGAAGGCAGCATGTCCTGTTCTAGGGGCTAGGAACTGGAGAGTGAGAAGTGATGTTAGGCCTGCTGCATTCACTGCCCCGGTAAAACGCTGTTTTGGTTCTGAGGTGCCTACATTTCACTTCTGTAACCCCAATGTTTTGGCATCGTTTGCCCCTTTCATTAGAGATGGATTTGTTTCATTGGTCAATGGTGATGTGAAAGTTCCAATAAAAATCTTGAGGGACACCGGATCCTATGATTCCTTCGTCGTAAAATCTGTCTTGCCTTTGTCTGATGAGACTGACACTGGTTGTGTTCGGAGTCGTGGGATAGGATTGAAGGTTCAACCCGTTCCTGTTCACAGGGTTTATTTTGACTGTGACCTTGAGTGAAGTAGCTGTCGTGGTGAGTCCAGCTTTGCCTTTCATAGGGGTACATTTTGTGTTGGGTAATGGCTTGCAGAGTTTGGAATGGCACTCCTCCTGTACCTTTCGTCACTTGTGGTTTGGCTGTTTCTGTATCTGTGAAGATACCCAAGGTGGGTCCAGAGGTCACTTCGTACTGCAAGAGCGCATGTGTTGTGGCCGAATCAGTTCATGAGTTGTCTCTGGACAGCGGCTCTGCCATGGTCATGGGGGTCCCATCTCTGTCAGAGCCTTCCCTGTCTCTGTCTCGCAGTGGGGTTTTCCAGGGTCATTGCTGTGACCATTCTTTGCACAGGGGTTTTGAACATGTTTAGCCTGTTGCCGAGTTGAAGAGTGCTGCTGTTTCCCATTCTGCTGGGACCTGCCATGTGAACCGGGTTGTGTGTGAAGGTCTCCACCACCTGAGTAGGTGTCGTGTCGAGGTTGTGTTGCCTGGGGCAGATGCTCGGCATGAGCCGGAGTAGGGTCAGCCGTTTGAACGTTGGAAGATTTCTGGCTGTATGTGATTGGTAAAAGCTGGACTGGAACTATTGTGACTTTAATATATTGACTTTCATATTGTCTTATTAAATCTTTCTCGCTCTGCCCATCTTTTTAAAGTGTGCTTCTCAGGTACCTGGGTTACTAAAGATGTGGTTGGTTATTGAAGACGAGGATTTCTGTATGAAGGTCATATATCACAATTATGGTTCTTTAAGATAGGGTGCCAGGGTGTGTGACGGAAATATGACGCTGCGCTGTCAGTACGCTTCTCCATGTTTGTGATTGGTCGAATGCTCCCTTTCATGTGAACGCGCACCTAACTAGATAGGGCACGGCTGGCTTGAGCGATCCACTTGATAACCCGCGTCGTAGAACCGTTTAGGGAGAGCGCGTATGTTTTGGATTAGGCCAACTGGCTAACTCAAACATATCCAGGTTAGGTTGAACCAGCTTCGTAGTACAGGCCTCTGGCTGCTGGCACCGGAGGATTGAAAGGCCTAAGCCAGAGATTCGATCTCTCTCTCCGCAGAGGACCTGTTCTGGCAGAGCAGCCACGTCGCTAATTATTTTGTCTTTCATATATATATTATTGTCCTTTCCACACGTTTGTTATGGCTAAGAGCCAGGCCATGACATAACCAATACAGTTAATAAATATTACATTTAAATAAAGGACAATATACTACCATACACAAATTACATTTAAAACACAAGTCTCACACAATGGCCTCAATGCTTTCACTGTTTAAAATGTGCCATTCTCTTGTAAGCTGTTCTGTGATGTTCTTGCTTTAAATTTGCTGCTGTTAAATACCAACCACCTATGTGCCATATGTGCTAGATGTGCAATATATATAGATGCCGTTAATAACTGTGTAATATATACCTGGCTGCTAAATCCTAAGAACTGTTACAGGATGTGTATTTTTTTTAAATTATGTAACTTTTTATTTTGTATTATTGTTTGTAATATATCATAACTTAGTACTTTTTTTAAATGCATGTCACATATTTAACATATGTAACTTTAAGCCGTCTGTGGCTCTTTTTCCTGCTGTTACTACGCACATTTCCCCTCCGTGGGACTAATAAAGGTATTCTGATTCTGAGATACACATTTGTTTTCCGTGTTGGATGTAAATAAGTCATGTTACTTTAAAATTGCTATACCTGGAATATGTTACAGACTATACTTTCTGTAAAGGCAATAGTAATTGTTTCCCCAACAATACCCATAACTATTTAGAAGGATACTTATGGGGATATGTTTTATAAGATTTACCGTCACATTGAAGCTTTGTCCTATATTAGTTCCCATTAGTTCCTGATCCATTTGGTCCATGTATTTTCTGAGACCGTCCAAACTATCTGTCCCGTTCATCTGTGCGTGACCAGACGACCCGACTTCATCATCTTCATCATCATCCTCCTCCTCATCATCGTCGTCATCATCATCATCATCTAGATCATCTGAATCTAACTCATCTGTGGTTCCTATAAAGATTACAAAGAGTCAGAGAAAGATGTGGCATGTCGCTGCTCATTCTTTTTACTGTTACAGAACTACATACCTAGTAATCTGTCCAGTGCACTGGCCATGGAGTCAGGCTCAAAACTAAAAGGCTGCGTGGAACTGCTCCTGTGATACAAAATAAAAACAATGTAGAACCTTTAATGTAAGACTTTTGGTGGGACATTGAGCTTTGAGATATTTAGTGTGAATGCACAAACCTTGAAAATAAAATGATGCACGCGTTACATCCTACTATAATGTATACCTTGGTTAGATTAGCTGTACTTCAACATGTGTAGGCTGTGTTTCTCTCCAAATTACTATTCAATATTGTCAAAATCAATCAGGTGTTCCAGACAGATTCTTCCTCACCAGGGCAGTTCAGCCCCCTCATGCGACGACATGGCGTTGAGGAAGTTCTTCATCCCCTGACTGACTGCGACCAGGCTGTACCCGGCCTCCTCTTTCTCCTTGTCATCCTCCGCCTCCTTTCTCCTCTCCTCTGCCCCCCCGACATGCTGTGTCTGTTTGCTTGAAATTGATTTTTGGCTGCCAACATCAGCCCTGCCGCCACTCCTCTCCTCCAACATGCGCTCTAAATCCTGAGTTGTGATATCCAGCCAGCTGTCACCTGTAGATAGACGCAAACAGAAATAATGATGGGAATTACTTGAAAGGGAGAAATGCTAGAGAATGGAGGATGCATACCAAAAGAACAGAAACTAAAAAGGTAACTGGCAGGACGCAGAACAATCCCAGGTGGTAGAGACAATATCTATTTTCTTGCAATGTATTACTTTTTATAAGCCTGTCTTTATATTTAGTGAGCAAGTAAAGTTGAAAAAAGGAACATTTCCACAGGCATACCTTTCCAATAAGGCTTTATATTTCTATGTTCAGACATTTTGATACTTGACTTCTGCTGTCAGTGCTCAAGTTTAAGATACATTCAAGTTGATGTGCTATTAAAAGAGTGCCCTGTCCCACAATGTAAACAAAAGTGAAAGAGATGAAGCTTGAAAACACCATGATGACTTTGATCATCCTAAAAATGGTATGGCTTTTTAATTGGCTCTTGCTACACCCTCCCTACTTACAAACAAACTGAAAGGACAATATGACCTTGTTGTTAAGATAGATTGTTCACTCACTGTCCTCTGGGAGGAGCTGTGACTCTTGTTCCTTCATCTCCTCCAGGTTTAAAGGACTGCCGGTGTTCAGCAGCTGGAGAACCTCCTCACCCGGGGACAAAGTGCTGAGACAACACACACACACAATATGTACACTCAGACAGATATCATTCAGTGTTGCAGGCAGGCATATCCACACAGTGTTCATAAATATGGATGCAGAGCCACAGTCGTTACCTTGATTTAGACGCGACAGACTGTTTGAAGAAGTTTTCCGCAGATCTAGTCAGTTCTCTGTAATGAGCCGAACCGTCCATCTCTTCCTGCATTTCACAACAATGAAAGTGAACGTCAACAGTTAGAGACATGCGGAGTAGATTGCATATCTGTGATTTTTTTTGCCTAACTTAATACTCCAGGTGTGGTTCAGTTGCTACTCTTTTTCTGCCCTCAACATAAAAACGGTGTGACTTACCCGGAAGAAGCCATTTTTTTTCAGACTCTCCATGAAGCCTTTCCACTGAGGGTTACAGCTGACAGGAGCATCAGGCTCAGACGATGGCAGCATGCACTTAGAGCATAGGATCTCAAAGCCATGGGCCTGGGAGAAATAATCAGAAATATTAGAAAATAGAACACACAGTCCTTGTTGCATTCTACCAAAGGCCTAGTTTTATTTATCCAAAAACAGCTTGGAATAAAGAGGAAACAAATGTCATGGCTCACCAGTTTCATGCCGAGCTCATGTGCTTTGTAATGGGGGTCAGAGGGAGGAGTCAGGGTGAAGCCGCTCCTCCGGTCGGGGGTGAACTGTTGCTGCTGCAGCTGGGCGTACAGGCAGCGGGTGAATGTCACCTGAAATACATATTCATACAAGTGAAGTACAAGGTTAAACTTCGGGTGAAAGGTTTTCTAAGGTATTCCACAAAAGCTGAAACATACAGAGGAAAAACTCAAACAGTCACTATAGTACACAACATAGAGGCAGCATTTCAACATATTTGTCTTTCTTTTGACTCGAGTGCCACTATCATAAAGTGTGTTTACCGAGGTGAGGACTCTTGTGTGAGGAGGAAAGGTCTTGAAGCTTCGACACGCCTGCAGATCTATTGGATCCCGGAGGTAAAACGCCAACACTGCAGGAGCAATGAGGTCTGGTCGCTGCGCTAACACCATGGCGATACCTGAAGGTATGAAACAGTGGGCACGATGGAGGCTTCCTTCAATCTTCTCTGGGTACCTAAGGGAAGAGTAGAGGTTGGTTTACTTTATCATTTTCGATACATTACCAGTACGTGCTGATATGTTATTTTTATCCACCTACATACAATATTTATGAGGCCGTTAACAAGCTATTCTTATGCTTCTCCAAATGTTTTATCAAATGTGTAGGAAAAAACGTATGCAAAACTGATATAATTGAAACATATACAAAAATCTGAGCTAATATGATATGACCACAGGGAGCTAATGTTGCTATTTTCTTTTATAATGTACCTTATATTATTTTTTATAATTTTATCATATATGGCTCGTCTCATACAGACATGGATACTAAGAATTAGATCAGAGCATCTTAGTGGAAAGATTTAGGCGAACTGTAAATGACAATGAATTTGAAACACATTTGCGTAATAAAAATCAACTTTTAAGACTCTCACCCCTCTAATCGCTTCCTCAGGGCTGAACAGATCTTGGGGCTTGCCTGACAGACCTCTCGATGTGCGGTGAGCAGCGTTGTAGCTTCTGCCACCGTTGGTACTTTATCTCTGGAGACCCCCACTGGACTGGATTTGGAGGGAGAAGGCAGAATATGCAACCCTCCCCTATAGAGGAACACCTGCAAGAGAGATTAGTAACAATGAAAGCTTTTACCTTTTACTTCTGGCTACTTAAATTTAAGTCTTAAAAATCACAGGGGTTGTTCATTCATAATCCTGCTAAACAAAACATTTAAGTATCATAATTGTTTGTTTGCTTAAGAGCTTGTTTACTGCTATAATCCAATGTAAACAATTCAATTGTATTGCTTTTTGTGCTTAATGTATACAGTATTTGTCACATAATAAATGTATTTCCATCTCGTCTAGTTGACTCACTCTGTTTTCACTGGTGTCTGGATTCAGCCACTTCGGAAGATAATCTGCTGCTTCAATGAGGAGAAATTCTCCATCATTGTCTTCAACTCTTCACAAACAAACGTAAAAAAGACAAGAAAATAACAATATCAATTAATTTAGGTTGAAATACTGTAATATGGCAATCCAAAGATTTGGTTCTTTTTATTTAAATTTTAAAAAGAAAGACCACTTTTTAAATCACACCTGGCTGCAAGATCTGGGAAGGCCTCTGTGATTTGCTGCAGGAGATAAACAATAAACCACTCGTCCTCCACATTGTCCCCAAACTGAATGCTACCTCCAATGTGAGCAGGGACACCACCTGTCAATAGAAAGAAAATATATTAGTCTTTAGTGTAGGTATTTTTATTTGCCTCAGTTCCTTTCTAATGTTGACCAAAACGTTACCTTTCTCAGGATGATACTTGAGGTTGAATGACTGATGCTGCCAGATGTATTGTATCAGAAGTGGGGCAACCTTTGCTAAAATCTCCTCTACTAGCTGTGTGAGATGCTCTTCGGTCTGCTGTAAAGTTGAACCTTGTGGCTGGACCAGAAACAGTTTGTACTGAACCATATCCTCCTGAATCCCTCCTCTCTGAAGGGCTTCCATTGTATTCGTTTTTCAAAGACTGTGTCTAGATTTCAATAAAAAGTAAGCATGAAATATTATTAATTATTAACGGCTAAATAACAGCTACGTTAAACACAATGTATTCCTGTTGATATTCAGGACAATTTCTTGAAGATGTATGTCAACCTTACCTTGTTTTTATGTAAGATATATGTAGATGAGGTCCGGATAGATTTCTATATGGAAAACGTATTAAACTTGTGTCATTTCTACGTACGTTGCTCGCACGCCTTCTGCCACTGTTTAGGTCCCACCGCAAATTCTACTCGACTACGACAAATCGTGTGCCACATAATAGTTCCTACCTTATATATGACCAAACGTCGTTGTACTACAGAAACAAAAATAAATATACATCAAACAAAATGTACAACAACAATAAAACCGATTCCTAACAAATTAATAAAACATGAAGAATACATATAATGCAGGTTCTGAAGTTAGTCGACATACCATAATAAACCAACGACAAGCAGTTACATTTCAGGAACGCATTTACGTTGTCGACATGAATGCTGGGAATTGCAGTGAAAGTGCCAATGACCTAACGCCTATTAGTGGTAGTCCAAAATCCATTTCCCATGAGGCAGCGGGCTTACGGAACTGCGTATCCATGACAGCCGTATTATTGTTGTTGGTGGTGCTAACATTAGCAAGACAATCCTTTGAGGTGGAGATAGCTAGCTCCACTAACATTATACTGAAGATGTAAACCTATTATTTTTTAATTGGCCAATTTATTGTAGCAAGTTTTATCTAACTGGAAATGCCTTTCGGGGAATTACACAATGTTGCCCGTGCCTTGTTGGGGTTGTATTCGTCCGTTCATGTAACGTTAGCTAGCTTGTTTTTAGACGTAGCCTCCTCCTATTAGCTGAAGAAACAACGTTAGCATCCTTAGACACTTCCAGCTTTCCTTCACTAACTAAGGGTGTTTATCTGCCGTCGAGAGGAGATGTCACATCCCCTTCTAAACTGTTCCTGGCGAGGCGAGGACGTGGAGCTGAGGATGAGAGACGAGGGCTTGAGCCTATAAAACGGAGACAAGGGAGGATGATTTCACGATACAACAGAAAACCTGTATCCCACAAACTTGAGATGTGAGTATGGAAAATAAAGGGTTCGAGCTGGATTATGTACTGTAGCAGTTCTCTGTAAACACGTTTTCCCAGCTGTCAGAGGCTGAGTGCTTTTATTACACACTGGAGGAAAGTAAAGGACTATCAGATGACAATGTAAAATAATATTTGTATTGATCTAGTTCATGAAAGTCCATATGTTCCACCAAGGTCTGTCGCCTGGTTTGGACAGTACGTGTTAGGATGAGTTAGAAACCCTTAAAAACAAAAGCCCACCGAAATGAATGTGAAATATAAACATACATAGATACCAGTGTCATTAAAAAATATACAAGTATAGGAAGATGTCGATTTCTTGGAATCCTGTAAAAACCAAACCCCATCCAAGAGACAAGGAAATGTCTAAATGACATACATGTCTTTTGGGGTTATTATGCAATTGTGAACTATTAACAAAGTAATTACTAAAACTATAATGTAAATCTGTATTCTTACATCTTGAGGTATGTCTGCAAGACTTGATTTATATTTAAAGGGATAACCCATGCAAAACCTCAACAACATCCTTTATATTATTTGCACATCTTACTTTGTTTTACTCCTGACTGGACTCAACCACTTGGAAGACAATCAGCCGCTATGTTATAATGGTGACTGTAAGCCCATCGCTGACACTAAACACACCACTGTTGGCCTCTGCAATATGTGATAACAAATGTAATTTTGTATTACAATATTTTGAATAATGGTTTCAATCTGTCATGTTCGCAGTCGCGGGTTGTCTCGCAGCAGCCTGGACCACCACCCTCTCCCAGAGGAAGCAGACGATAACCAGACGCCTCAGCGATACCTCCATGACCTCCAGGAAGCTGTCTCCGCTCACAACAGGTAACTTCTGGCAACCCGGGCTTGTCTTTGCATAAAATAAACAATGATAACTTCAGGGTAACGCCAATATGAAACTAATAGCAGCTAGAAAACAAACATACTCTTTATTTTAAACTCATTTTGTAATCTTACACCATCTTGAGTGGACAGCTGATTCTCAAGGCTCTCTCAATGTGAAACAAGACACCCAGAAGCAGTGGATTAATTGATGTCACATTGCCTCCTTAAGATGTGCGGTTAAAAGAATAAATTATGAGTCAGGCTGTTAGAATATTCAATTACTTTGACATTTGCCCTTTATTTTCCACTTTGAAACCCTGCCTTTTGATTATGTCATCAAGTAAGATTCAGGCATCCACATAACATAGACCTGCTTTATATGTTACATAGAGAATCCAGGTGTTTGAATATACTTGTTAAATGAATAGGGTATATGTGGAACAGAAAAGAGTTTGATGTAGAAAGAGGAAGGGTTGGAACTATGAATCAGAAACCCCTAAATGTAACAAACATTTCTTCTCAAACTTGACATAAACCTCACAACCTTCTTGTCATGTATACGCAGCTCAGAGACGTCGGCTGCCTCGGGACACTCTGACTGTCCCACCGTCATCTCAGTAGACTCCAACCAGTCGTGGTCAGCCATCCACAGCTCCACAGATACTGGCATCTCCACAGAGAGGAGCTCTGTTTTCTCCTGGGGCTACGATGTAAGTGTGAACCTCAGATCCCACTGATGATGACAGCATGAATGTGACTGTCACACAGAAAACATACTCAAGCGTGCACACAGAGCATTGTTTGTTCTTCTAGCCTTGTTTCATCGTCTATTGCAAAGATGCAAAAGCAATCCACATATTTTCAGATTTTGATTGACTCAACCGTGTAGAACCGTTCACTGTATCCTAATGTCCATGCCTTCATTGTCGGCTACTTCTTTCTATATGCAATGCCCGTGTAGTGGCTTTTTAACCTTATCCATACACAAGCCACTGAGGGATGGGAACCGGAGAACTAAGTTCGGACGCGTGTTCCATTTATTTTTATTTATTCATTTATTTAACAGGGACAGTGCACATTAATGAACATTTCTGTAAATGTGCCAGAGTTAGTCAAGAGGCTATTTTTAATCTGTAGTCCCTGGACAGATTTTAAAAGTCAACTTAAAACACATTTCATTTTAAACAATAAATACAATACATTTAAAACATGCAACAGACATTACTGGGATACTTAAATAAAACAATTTAAAATACAGAACATTAAAACAAAACAAAAGAACATGTTAAAACACAGGCAGTGGGTTGTAAGGAGCAGAAGATTGGGTCAGTGTTGGCAGAGCTGATTCCTCACTAACCATATTTTGAGTTTTGATTTAAATAAAGTGAATGTGGTCTGGTCTCTGATTGGAGGTGGGATTGAGTTCCATTGCTGAGCAGCTTTAACAGAAAATGAAGACTGACTGAAAGAACTTTTTCTGAATGCAATCTCCTCTCGCTGCACCTCTTGTTACCCTAGTTGCAGTTGTGCGTATGTTAATAAACTGTGTAAGAGGAGGTGAGGTAAGGCTGTTGGCAATCTTGTAAAAAAGGCAAGCATTTGCATGTTTAATGAGGTTTTCCCAGCTTAGCAAGTTGTATTTTTTGAGTATTGGGCAGTGATGCGAAAAAACAGATTTTTTGTCCAGTATTTTGAGTGTTTGTTTGTACAATGACTCCAGTGGTTTTAATGTTGTTGTCCAGATGACAAAACAATGTCCATACGAGTGTATATCTTTCAATCCATCGATCCATTTATTTTGTTGTCCATATAGCCTTTCTGTTACCATTCAGATACCAATATATGCACGCCAGTCAATACAAACAGGTTTAACATACAGCTCATATTAACTCGGCTTCTGCCGACACGGTCGAAAACTGTTTGCTTCCGTCCCAAAACACCTGCACCTGATCACCCAGTGATTACATTTACACACACACACACACGCACACACACACACACACAAGTGAATACTCCATCTTGTGTAGAAAGTTAGATCTGTATCATTAATTAAACAGATAAAATACAAACAAAGACACATGTCATGCATTATGGCTCCAACAGCGCGATTCCACTGGGTATTTGTTTGTTATTATGCAATGCTTTCTAACATCTTCTAGTTCTACAAAACTTTTTCTAGGACTCAATGATTTATTTAGTTTGTGGTCCTCAAGCTGCTTCTGAGACAGTAGAACATTCCTGCTTGACCACAAAGGCATACACACCTCCCAAAGGGCCACAGGGGGCCAATCATTCTAAACCTAGAAGCTTGCTATGAGATAGAAAAACAGAAGGAATGTCGACGTGATGCAAATAACTGATGAGCAGACTGAAAGAAGCAGCCGTCAATCATAGAGACAGTGTATGAGAACAGAGGAATAACTAGCTCTGCTGTCTGCCTGTGTCTCCTTCCCTTTTTGTTTTTCTGTCCCATAGGAGTTCGACAAGGCGGCGTCACGGCAGGTGCAGCAGATGTTTGAGGAGATCGACAAAGAGCTGTACGAGGGGAGAGGCAGCGGGGGGGGGATACTCCAGGGGCTGCAGGAGGAATGTCAGCAGTGGGCCACACGGTTCCCTCATCTTCGGTATCCTATCCTTGAGCCTTTACTTCGCAGTGGTAGTGTGATCAGAGATGAATGTCGATAGCGGAGACCAAGCATCATTGTTTGACTGAAATATTCATTGTGTGTGTCACTCAGGATCCTGGGGTCTCAGCTGATGTGTCCCAGTGACGAGGGCTTCCAGTGGTACGCTGTTTCAGGGAAAGGCAGCTCCGCCAGCAGCGCATCAGTCAGCAAAGAGAGCGCTGTGAAGTCCCAGGAGAAAGACAAGAGTGGCGCAGAGTAAGTTGTAACTGCACTGACACTGAAACGTGTTAGAAACATCTCCTTGGTGTCAGGATCTACTTTCTGTGCTTCATTACCTAAAACAACGTGTCAGAAATGTTTGCGTGACTATCTCTAGTGGCTGTTGCAAGTTGTTAAGATGCATCGCTGAGTTTCACTTAAAAAAACCATTACATAAAGGAGTTTGTGTTATGTCTCCATTCAGTGTGTTTTAGTGTAATGTCTCTCTGCTGTTCAGCCTGTTGTCAACTAGGTTAGAGTTGATTTATTATTTATAGCGAACATACAGGATGTGTAGGCTTTTGTCTGTAAGCTTACCCTATTGAGGTGCTTACCTTTGTGTTTTCTTGTCTTGGGCTAAAGGTTGAATGTGCAGGGCAGGAGAGCGGCGCTGGTCGCGTCCTCTGCACACCTGGACGAGCCTCCTGGCCCCTCCAGATGTCACGATAAGCCCAGAGTGATTGAGGTGGAGGGTCTGATGGAGGAATATCTTGCTTTTGATAGCAGGGACTTGTGAGTAGATCACTTTTATCCAGTAATATGAATCCCAGGTGTTCACATAATACTTTATCTTTCTACTGCAGAGAGGACGAGTGGGAGAAGGACTTTTCCGAGTCAGCTCGAAGGCACCACACTCTACCCCCTGTCTCTCCTTACCGGTGTCGCCGTCAGGCCGTGCTCGACCTGCTGTTCGACGATGTGTGGCGGGAGCTGGTTGGCTGGATGAAAGAGCTGGTTCAGCGTCACTGGGAATGCTGCACTTCAAGTAGGGCGCTGAGTTCATATATTTCACATGCGTTAACTTAAACTGTTCTTGCCTACCGTATTTGGAAGTGGTTTTTTATTTGTGATTGGCAGATGATGAAATGATTTCCGGGAGGTTAAGCCCCGTGCAGCCAGACTCCCAGAATCCCTTCATGCTGCTCTCCATGCTGCCCACGATGCTGCCCAAACTGGGTCAGAGCAGGGTGCCCCCGCTCACAGCTGGCCTGCAGTACCAGGTCAGTGATATACAAGGGAGAGGGNNNGGGGGGGGTTAGAGGCAGCAGGGGGCGTCTGGGGCGTTAGACAGGGAGATTCATTTCACTTTCATCACTGTCTGCATTTTCAGGAGGTCAATTCAAATGTATTAAAATGTCATCCATTAGATGCAATGAAACACATGTAATAATGATAACAGGAAATATACGTGGGTTTATAAGATGGAACTCACATTGTGTGTTCAAACCAAAGTTTGCATTTCATCTTGAGCTCACTCCTGTAATATATAACATGAAAAGAAAATGCTGTTTGTAGTAAACGACATGTCTTATATAAAAAAACAATGTTCATCTTTCTTACCTGTGAGGTGTTAGCAGGCTTTACGTGTTTCGACTGTCCACAAATGATTCAGATCCTTTTCACTCCTGCCTGTTGCAGTCTTCCAATGCTTCCAGTTCATTAACCTGTATCACTGTTTTCTCTCCTTCCCTCTTTACTCTCTGCCCTTCACCTTGCCAATGTGCTTTGTGTACCCTTTGATTCTTTCCTCGATGTTTCCCTTTCCTTATGTCATACACCTTTCCTTTTTCTTCCTGTCTTTATGTATCCACTCTTCTACCTTTGTTCCTTCTATATCCACTGTCTTCCTTCGGTCACAACTTTTTCCCTTTTTAAGAACACAAAGTCAAGGGGCTCAAAGCACATGTCCAGACGAAAATCCAAAAAGCAGAAAAGGCCCTCCGCTGTATGTAACACCCTCACTTCCAGCCAGATTGGTGGCTCGTTATTTGTATCTCTAGATGAAATGTGCTTGTGCCTGTTGATTAACCACCGTTTATCTTGATTAACTGCAACATACGTTTTTTATTTTCTTCCACAAGGAGAGTGTTGAAATATTTGTTTTGCTAGATATTGCTTTTTTTTTGTGTTGTGAATGTTATTTGTGGTTGTTAGCAGATATGGGGCCCTCCTGACATCACTGCATGATAAATAACCTTTTCTTTGACAATAAGTTGTATTGAACATAAAAAAAAAAACTAACCATGTAGCCACTGCCTTAAAAAAAAGAAGCGTATTTGACCTGCATTTTCTTCTATATGATGTCCTTACCTCTCTCTAAATGATTCCTTTACTTTTTCCTTTTATCCCTGTCCTGCCACCCTCTCTCCCCCACACTGTTTCCACAGACTGGGAGGGTGGCGGTAGCAGCAGCAGCGACCCAGCACAACCTGAATGACCTCATCGTGATCCACAGCATCCCACTGCAGCAGAGGAACCTCAGTGTGCTGGAGAGAAACCAGTATGCACACATTTTATCCTTTTAATCAATGATACCGAAATGTACATTTATTTCTAAAATCAATGACACATTCTTCTCACATTTTTAAATTCATACTACCTTTTAATATTTATTTGGAAATTGAATGTGGCATTTATGTCTTATAGTCGATCGATACACATAATAGAAGGACATAGCCTCACTTGAGCCATGTTTTTGTCCCTGTTCTGAACATGTTGTTTGGAAAGATTACACAGTGAGTTGGCAGCATGATGTATCTCCTCCCCCCCCCACAGGGAGCCAGAGGAGCGGGCCCCTCACAGACCGGGCTCCAGCGTGGTCCCCTCCAGCAAACCTCGCCTCCGCCGGGCCCTGGAGCAGAGCTCGTCCTCGCTGTCCCGCCCGGCACAGTCTGCCCGGCGCAGAAACCCTCCCCCCCGAACCCTCCTGCCGCTGGTTCCCAGCCTGAGTCAGTCGTGCGCGGCGGGATCCATGGATGAGGTCATCCGCGGGACACGACTGTGAGTAGAGGCATCATGGGAACCCTGCCAGCCCCACCCAAACTCCTATCTAGCTTTCGAGTCTCTTTCTCCTCTACGGTAACTGAAGGGGTGCAGAGGCAGATTACTTTGAAAACAGACTCCCTTTTAACTTGAGCCTTATGGCTCTGTGCAGGAGAATAATGGGATAGGAGGGAGGTAGATGGAAGCAGATAGGCTGACAGAAGTTTTATGTGTGATGCTAACTTCACAGCTGAACTTGTTATGAACCTGAAAGTGTTTTTGTGTTAACTGTGCCAGATACTTTTCCTTTCACACAGAATGTCAATGCTTCTGCAAAATTCAGCAACTACCCTACTTAAATACTTAATGTTAACTCAATGAGCACATTTATTACATTCCCCCCTACTAGTACACTCAATTGTACAAGTATGAAAGTAGCATCTTCTCATCTAACGTAAATTAGTGAATTTCCAAAATACATAACTATTCCTTTTTGTATCATATTTCTGTTTCTGTAGCATCTGTAACTGGGGGAGTTCAACATGTTGCAGCACTGTGGCAAAATAATTCATTACAGCACTAAAGGACAAACATTATCTATATTTATAAAATCACATGTGTTCTTTATCTATCAACACTATCACAACAAGTAAAGTTCTAACTTAGCATTCATACTGACACCTAAGCTGTGAATATGAACAACTCCTACGGCCTTTTCACAAAGAAGTACATGTTTGTGTCATAGATGCAGCGAAGAACAATCTGTCCATTGTTATTGTCTCTAAGTGTGTGTCATTGGTCCACAGACCCACAGCCAGCGACCGCCTGACCTCCCCGCTGCTTACCCCTCTCAGCAGGAACACACTTCTTCCCCCCATCAGCACTGGAGAGCCTGAGTCTTCTCACTCAGGGCAGCAGTCCAAACATGCACAGGTGAGGACAGAAACACCTACACTCACAAAGAAAGATGTGTTAAATCGCTGAATTGAAACACAGATTAGGTTCTAATAAATCGACCAGCAAAACAAGCGCATTGTAGCATCTATCAAAAGCAGTGCACCATATGTGACCAACTTTTTAAAGACTCTATATTTATCCTTTATTTGACCAGCGTCAGAAAGGCCTAGCCAGCCGCGCCCACAGTGCTATAAATGACGAAGCTGGCAGTTCAATACCGAGGGATCGTCACCACCTGCTGGACGTCTTCTCTCGCCCCAACACCACTCACACTTACAGGGTGAGAGGCTCTTTTTCTAGCAAAACATACGCCCATGCTCTATGATTTAGTTTCTTTCTATAGAGTGAAACATTTTTTTATTGTGTCCTATGAAGGAGGGTGTTTAATGCATTTATGTTCTGTGTTTGGTTGTCAAAAGAAGGGTCATTTTTAGTGCTTTGAGTATCAAAGATAGTGCTTTTAAGTTTTAACCCATGTCTTTTTTTTCAGTCGGATACTCCATACCGGCGTTCCTTCACAGTATTGGACAATATCGGGCAGGGGCGGACAGGCAGAGCTTCTGTGGCCACAGGTCAGAAATGTAACTTGAATAGTATATACAGTATATACGGTATATATGTATATAAAAACAAGAAAATGCTCCTGGTAAAAAATAATGTGAATGTTGTATGCTACAGTGACTCCCAACCCTTTTTATCTGACTATCCGCCACCACAACTAATGTTCATGTTAAAATTGTATTCTAGCTATCAGCTTCAAGTGTTTATCTATAATGCTTTTAGCCTATTGCAACTATGTATGCACTACTTTAAGCTAAATGTGTCAACTGTTAACCATAGCTTAACATTTCAACTATTTATCCATATTTTGAATGTTTATCCCCTAGTTTCACTTATACTTAAGCAATAGCTCACTACAGGCTGTGGTATATGGTCATTATATCACAGCTAAGGGGCGTGGCTCGGCCCGACGCGAAGCTTTGTTAGTTAGTTAGTTTCGTAACGGACGTAATGTAACAGCTGTAACGGTTGTAGCTTTTCTCAGACGCGGAGGGATACATGACTTGTGAAAAGTAACTACAATTCTACCCGTGATATACGCTCATTATATCACGGCTAAGAACCAATCAGATTGCTTGATTTGACTTGTCCGTTTTATAATGAATAGTTAGATCTTCCATCAACCTGTTTTGTCACTCTTAATGCTCTGCCTGTACTTTAACTGTACATGGCCAGTGCCTGTGTAGTAAGAAATATGTATTTTGGATTAAATCAATTGATAACTTATGCATTCAATTATTCATGCATTCCACCAGACTCACTTGGAATCGGCGTGACCGGCGTCAGTCTTGGCATCAGCAGCTCATCTTTCTTGGACTCGTTTTCCCACCACCCCTTGGGGCACTTGCCCATCAAAGACGAAGAGGAGCCAGACCCACAAGCCCCCGTCCCAGGTCGGTAGATTAAAGCAGAGGAACCTTCCAGAGTTCAGTATCTTTCTTAACTTGAGATTTTTCCCTTCCTCTACCCCGCAGCGCCTCTGATGCCTGTGTCCGTCCCGTCTCGGTCTTACACCAGGGGGGGCGTCTCATCCCGAGCCAGCAGACCCGGTTTGTAGTTCGCCTCCAGACCCTTCAGCCATGGACCTTTATTCAACGCTCTGTGACCACTAAACTTTTTTTTTTTTACAGAAGTAGCAGAATTTTTATTTCACATAATGCTGCTTGATTAAGTTTTTGTTAAGAGGCCTATTTTTGTATTTCAGGAATCAGCTTATGTGGCTGCCAAACACACAGTAACATCGTATTGTACAGTATGAGGCGTATGCGTGGATATTTGTATGTGTGATCTGAATGTGTATATATTTATTTAAATGTGAATGATGAGTTAATAATCCTCCATGGTGTGTTGTTTTACTGGTAAATGACTATGCAGGGAATAACACATTCACGCAGACAGGGATATAGAGAGCCACAGTGACGCGTCCTAAAACCGGGAAGTAAACTCCTTCCGGTTCCTTCGACAAAAACCAATGCAATTTCTCCATAGGATATAAATCTATTGATTAGATTTATGATTCGAAAATCATAAAAGTAGGGTAGACATGTGGATATTATCCGGCTGAACAAAACGTGATCTGTCTCTTCAATGTGTGTCAACCACAGACCTCATTTCGAGTTATTTTCCAAAATGGAGAAATTGCATTGGTTTTTGTCGAAGGAACCGGAAGTGGTAAAATGCTAACTTAATTCCGGGTGTTAGGACGCGTGGCACTCTAGAGATTCTAGATTCTAGGATACAAATTAAAAAGCACTTTTTCTCTCTCTGATGCAACATCAGAGTTTAGTACTGTATCTTTTATAAGGACAACATTTTCAACCGCCTTGTGCAAAACAAAAAAAACTTGCGTACACAAACAAGAAATGCCATCTTGACTTTTTTTTGCCTTTCCCTCCATTGAAGCGGTTTCATCATAAATCAGAAGAGGGATTTGGGTGGTTTAACATCTCTGCAGCTCACATGCTTTACCTACTACTAGGGCTGCTCAATGAATCGTATTTTAATCGCAATTACGATTTTGGCTTGCAACGATTAGGAAAACAACGTAATCAAAATAAAACGATATACTGTTCAATTTTTTCCCAATAAATCGATGTTTTCAAAGTAAATGGATAATGAGGCGTGTGGTGCAGTGGGTTGTGCGTTGGTTTTCGGATCAGGGGGTTACAGGTTCAAACCCCACTGCAGTCAGCATGTCGTTGTGTCCCTGAGACACTTCACCCCAAATTGCTCCTGTGGGGATTGTCCACAGTATTGAGTATGTAAGTGGCTTTGGATAAAAGCGTCTAACAAGTGACATGTAATGCATAATCGTGATATCAATTATTGACCCAAATAATCGAGATAATGATTTTTGCCATAATCGAGCAGCCCTACCTACTACACATCAATATAATGTAGGAATACAAGAGGCAGGTATAAGGAACTATGTAAATAACTAAATGATTCATGTCATACTGCAGTGTGTCTAAAGTACATTTCATCACCTGAGCAAAGAGACGCTTTGACGGGTATCGTCAGGGTTACTGCACAAAGGTTAGTTTCCCCTTCATTAGTTATTAAAATAATGTATCGGACAGCCATGCAACACGAGTGACAAAGCTTGAAAATCAAAACTTTTCTTGGATGCATTTTCTTTGATTCTATTTTATACACAAATAAAAAAACTGTACAAACGATGTATATAAAATATGAATTTATTTGTGTTTTTTGAAGACTTTGACAATAAAAGACAAACATGACAAGAAATTAAGGTTGCATTTACATTTTGATAAGGGTTACTTTAAATTTGAATTACAACAGAGAAAGGCTAAAGGGAACCGCTCAACTGGAGCCAATCAGACATGATTTATTAATATAAAAGGGTGTCTTTTAGAGTGCTGCTTTTTATCTTAATACTTTCTACAATAACCACAGCTGCCTGCTTTTCACTTTTTTGATTTCTTTCCTTTTTGGGGCCCACTTTTTTTGCAGTGTTTTGTTTCAAGGTCAGACAGGAAACTGTTGAAATTCTGCTCTCTGGACTTCTGTTTTTGCTGGAAAGAAATAATGAAAAGATGGTTATTAAAAGAAAGAAAAACAACCTGCCAAAAACTATTTCATATATGCAACTATTACCTGAAGCATCATCACAAGACTGTCATCCTCATCGCCGAGGCCCATCTCTTTCTGCATTTCTTCTGCTTCCTGTCGCTCTTTATTAGCCTGGAAGGTCAATTGCAATAAACTGAGTTTACGTCATAAGTGGAAATGTGGTAGCATCTTCCCGTTTGCAACACTAACTAAACAAATCTAGACATGAATAGAATATGAGCTGTGAGGATTTAGTGGCTCTACCGCCAACACATTTCTCACCCTCTTCCTACGAGCCTTCTTCTTCTTATCACTCTCCTTCGTGAATGCTGGAAACGATTGGACTTCTTCGCTATCGATGGCCGCCTGGATGATGCCGCAGAGCCGGGGCTCATCCTCCTGAGAGCAGCACATGGCCGAGGCTGTGATGACGTCCATGTTTCCCTGGTGCTGCACATACAGCTGGATCACATCCTTCCGCTCCTCATCAGAGCCCTTGTATTTATTCTCAAACTCGAGGATGTCCTGTACGGTAATCTAGGAGATGGAGAGAAACAACACATCAGACAGGTTGCTTCACAAGGCAACACATTTATATTATGTGCAAAGCTGCTAGAAATAAACTAGCAGAACATATTAGGTGTGCAATATTCCACCATTATCCCTGGGTACAATGACGTTGTAGGTTTTTAATTTGTTGTTCCATGGAAGGTGCAGTGACACATCCCCATCTTCTGTTTATCAACTAAAATAAAACTCCTGTAATAGACGTGACTCACTCCGGATCTCACATAACATGTATAACACAAAGCAATGTGTGTGACTCATTATTAAGTCACTTTAATACCAATAAAGAAAACACCAGCTGTGATGCCGTACCTTGGGGAAGAGCAGTCTCCAGTAATCTTCCCAGCAGCGGTCTTCACTCAGGGCGTCAGACTCTTCATCGACCACCCCCTGCTCATCGTAAACAGCTCTCTGCTCCGTATCGCTCAGCACGGCGTACAGCTTCCCCAACACCTGCAGTCAGATGAGCCTTGATCATACACACAACACTGTACTATAGATTTTACAAGTAATATAAAATAGGATGGGGAGGTTGAAGTGAACTATTGATATAATCAGCTTTAAAAAGCCATATGTATAATATAAGGTTTAGTATATATGACAATACAACAAGGCAAAGTTAAACCTATTATGCAAAATGCACTTTTTCATGTCCTTTCTACATCAACATGTGTCCCCTCTGTGTAAAGAGATTCTGAAAGTTTCAGGAAAAAAGATTTGCACACTTTTTGTCCTGATCCATTTATATAAAAACCTGTGTGAAAATGAGCTGATCAGATTTTGGCCACTTTATGATGTCATAACGGTTTTTTGGCTTGTGTAACTAGGCCTATCGCGATAATCGATAAATTGACTTATCGTACGATAAATAAAAATGGACTCGATAACTTTTCTGAGCTCGATAAATTGCCGTTTACATAAAGATGTGACCAGCATTTTAGCCTGGAGCGATGTGGCTGCCAGGCGCGCTGTGAGGGGCGGGGCTGACACACAGCCACGTCAGGACACTCCGCGTGCACATGCAGCAGCGTAGGAGCCAAATTAATAATATAGCGACAAGCGGGAGACAACGTGTGACTTACTCGCGGGGAATTTAAAGTGAAATGGAACTGGTTACAAAACCTACACATCTCGATTCTCCGGTGTGGCAGTATTTTGGATTCAAACCAAATCAACGAGGCGAACCTACGGACTTGAATGAGCCGGGCGGTGTGTCGCATTGGTTTAAAAAAGGTAGCGACAAAAGCAGGCAATACCACGCATTTTAAACTACACCTAAAACACAACCACCCCATTCGTTTTCCCAGCTGGGAGCAAACACGGCAGCTGGAGATGGAGATACCCGCCGACAANCGGGGAAATTATACAGATGGCTAGTCCGCCCCTGAAAATGTCTATGCAAACGTTATTATTAATAATATTTTTTTTTTTACAAATTATAAAAAAAATTAATCAATTTTTTTTTATTTTCCATTTTTATTTTGTAATCATCTCGCGGCCCCCACTTTGGGAACCCCTGTCCTAGAGCACCATTGTGTTATTTGTAACCAAATATCTCTCAGAGGGGCGTGGGGAGTGGCTCCTTATTTTCATCTAAAGTAACAGACAGAGAATCAGCACTTTTGAAACAGGGCTGAAACAGAGGGGATTATGGGATGCTGCAATGATCAGTTTGGTATTTCGAGCCAAACACTTCAGAGACATGTTTTGTATATAACTGAGACCTATAATATATTGATGAAAAACAGTATAATAGGGGACCTTTACAAATATAAAGATTTAGCTGTAATACAGTGGAAGCCATTTCTTTCATTTCTAAGGTTGTATGTTTAGCCATTGTGGCCCTTTGTCCCTGGAACAGTCTGCTTGAGGATCTGAGGGAATTTATTTTTTAAAGAAACCATAACTTTTTACTCTTGCTTTAATAAGGTGCCTATTCATTTGTTGCATAAGTTCCTAATCATTGGTTGGGTATCAACTACTGGGTATCTTTTTTTCTATCCAAGTGACTTTAATTTTACAATTTGTATTCTTGCTTAATTATTTATACAATTTTTTGCCAGTGTTATTACAAATGTATTTAATGAGACAGGCAATTCTAACTGGAATTTTTGTTCATGCATACAGCTTTTAAACTGCGTTTTGAAAAAGTTATACCACACTTTACAGCATATTATAGCAAGATTGTGATGTAAAATTACATTTAGTATTTGATCCAATTCGCTATCCAGTCATGTAACTATTGTTGAAATCAGATTTAGGACCATTGTGGTGTTTTTACCGAAGAGTAGACAGCTGGAAAACCGGAAGGTCCTTCATAATATACAGCCATACATGACTAGTCTATTTTGCACCTAGCTACAAGTAAACCAAAGCTCTTACAAAAACGCACTTAATCAATGTATCAGTCGGAATACGATCTCAAAAACCTCCATGCTTCTCTACAAATAGCACAAACGCATGACTAAGTCTATATATTATGATCGGCATCAAGCTAGTTATTGTACATAAAGGGAGTTAGTAATTGAAGCTAAAGTAAGTTAAATTAGCTGTTAGCTCGCTAGTGACGCTAACATGTGTTCATAGTGGCTGATAGCCAACATCCAGGAGAGTTAACCTGAAATTTCTCCGTGGCCAGCGGGTCTTCAGGAGCCCGGTCCGGGTGGACTTTCAGCGACACTTTGTAGTAGCTCCTGCGAATCTCCTTCTCGCTTGCCTCCTTGTTGATGCCCAGCACCTCGTACAGGTTGGAGGACTTGAACAGCTCCTCGCACCGCTCGAGCAAACTCATCCTGACAGCTTGGTCTGAGAACGTTAATCCGGTAAAGTATATACTCTAAAGGGTCTCTACGATGTTTTACAGTTTATTTCTATGTTAAACGAGTCGTATTTTCTTCTGCCTTCCCTTTGTTTGCATATCAATTTGGCGCGCTGGCCTGTCACATTCAGCCGTACGCACAGCGACGTGCTTACGTAACGACCACAGACGGCATCTCATTGGTTCCCATCAGCGCCATATAGAGAGAATTATTATCTATTATATGGCTCTGGTTCCCATGATCAGACTCGTCAGACTATGTAATAAGGATTCATTATCACAGATTTTCCTTCAATTATGAAAGAGATGAGAATTTACAACAGATAAAGGTAGGCTTCTGGGAAAAAATGATTTACCTTCGTGAAGATAGTATTTATTTGTATAAATAAATAGATATACAAATTAATATGATCTGCCATTTATCAGGTGTCAACAAGTTTAACAAAACCTGACATGAATACAAGCCTCTAGAGTAGACACTACAACATCAATATTGATTATTAATTAATTTGAATTAAATTGAATATATATTTACACTCATGACTATTTACTGACATACTGACATGTACTTGAAGTCTCAATAATTCTAAATTATTGTGATTATTAAAGCGTGTGAATGTCCGAGGTAATATCTGATCCGTCTCATTCAGCCTTTATGTTGCTACTTGGTAAAAATAAGTTATTACTTGAAAGATGTTTCTTTAAGAAAGATGATAACCTTGCAAGGCAGGCTACTACTAGGGTTACCATGATGGAAACAATATTAAAGTGTCCCTTTCCTTCAACCTTTGAATTAAATGGCATATATTGGTAAGGCACTAAGTTTCCCAGATCTATTACAGTAAGAGTGTAAGCTTTTAGAAATCAATTTGGTAAAATAATCAAATTTATAAATGAATTATACATTTATAATAAGTCTTATTTGCATACATGCAGCACTCAGTCAAGGACATACAGATACTGTAGTATTTATTGGTGCATTTGAAGCAGCACAAGAATACATCAAAGACAATGAGGCAAGTCACTAAGTATTTTTCACTGCTTCATGCGAAAGCAGAACACAAGATACACACTGACTTTGAACTAAGCATCTGTAGATTGCACCCATCTGTGTTTATAAGCCTGTACAATATGCAGCACTGAAGATATACGCTGCAAACTCCCGTCTCAGATGTTATCCAATTACTGCCCCATCTGTTTCTGTTGCATATTTGGCACAGTCTCTGTTGTTGTTTTTGTATTGACTTTCTGTCATCAAAAAACTCATTTGTCCTTTGTACTCCGACACAAAATAAGCACTTGGACAACTGGCACATCATAATCATGATAAACAATGAAAAACCAAATGACAAGAGCACAAGAGTTGTATTGTAAATGTTATGAACTTTTGCTGGTGTGCAGATCCTTCTCATATGTTTCCATCCACTTGCATTGATAGTGCAAGTGGAGTTTGAATAAAACCATTTCTCCTCCAGGGGGAATGTTTTCTTGTTATGGCTACAGTCTCTCCACAACAGTCTAATGGCTTTGTTCTCATGGTCAGTCTTTACAGCATGTCCATGGCCGATGCATTTTCCCCTAAAGTGGGACAGTCTTAAAATCTCCTGTAGGGGGCGGCAGCTCAGCACTCCTTTCTGGTCTTCAACATCTTGCTGGCATACTTGATAGGGATCCCCCAGCGTCTCATTAGATAGACATCAAACACATAGGCCATCCCTGGCTCCAGGCCCCCGATCACAGCAGTAGTGACGGCCCGCCGAGGATTCAGCTCCTGGAAATACTTGCAGAGAACCCTCTCGGTGTCAGAGCGGGACTCTGGTCCCAGACAGGGCGAAGTTAGAGCAGACGCTCCCCCTGCTTCTGCTCCATGCTCGCCCAGCTTCCTGCGGTACACACAGTACAAGCTTCTTTCCTCTGTGCCCATCCACGCCAGGGTGACGCTGTTGCAACCACGTAACCTGTTGAAGGACTTTATCTGCAAGGTGGAGGGTAGAGATGGGACCCCTCTCCGGTGGTAGGCTGAGGAGGTCTGCATTTTCACTGAAGCCATCAGACCTCCCAAAGCTGGGTCAGCAGCATCAGACATCCTGCTTGGGGTAGTTCCTTCTCTCTCCAAGTGGATGAGATAGGACGGACTTCCCTGGAGCCAAATGTGTGCTAAATCTCCCCCGACAGCCTGGGAGCTCAAAACCTGACCTTTACTTGACACAGTGACCTTGACTTTTTCCCCTCCGCCACAGCTCTGCAAAGTGAGGAGGCCACTCTGCTGAATGCCCCGTGGACGGAAAGTGAAGAACTGCTCGGAGTTGGAGCCTCTGTCGCTGAAGGTCACCCACCTCAGCTCTCCCTCTCTCAGAGTGACGATCGCAGCCCGAGCCTCCTCATGCGTTCGAGCAAATGTCCCCTTGTACGCCATGCTGGTCCCGTTCAGCCTGTCGATCACAAACACGTCAAAGTAATACTGCGTCTCCGGCAGGAGCTCAGAGACGGTGCAAACGCTCTCTGTCCCCTGACACACACACTGGAGATCAGAATACTCATCAGTGGGGGAAGACGCTGGACTCTGGGCTTCTGGGTAAGAGTCCCACTGCTGCCACCACCACTCTTTCAAAATGGGCCATGCTGTCACTCTCCTCCTCCTCTCCTTCTTTTCTTCTTTTTGGTCGTTTTTTTTCCCTATTTTCTCTCGCGCTGCACAAACACTGGGGTAGTTTTTCTGAGAGTTGGCGAGCACACAGTAATCGTAGCTTTTCTGTGACTGAGGGAGGCTGGTGATGGAGGCACTGGGCGCCCAGCTGAGGGTGACACTGGTCATGCCTACACCCAGAGTGTGAACTCTGTGGTCGGCTGGGAGCAGGGGGAAGGCTCCGGAGGGCCCCGGGCCTTCATGGAGGTACACTGTAGCTCTGGTGTTCTGCTGTTTGGAGCGCAGCCTCAGGATGTAGATGGTGGCATGGGATTTGGAAGGACCCTTGTAGGTGTCAACTGCACTGCCTGTGAAGCTGTACATTTTCTCCTCACTCCCCGGACCTTGCCACCACACCTCGGGCGTACTCTTTTTGCTGCTCCCTGTGAGGAAATACAATAAAAAGCAAAATCCATCGTTACTTCACTTGGATGTTTGTGTATGTATTACTCAGTTCAGAATTAAGTTGATGCAATGCTATTAAGTGAGCAGCAATTGTAATGTACACACACATACCTGACTACAGAAACTCTCTCTTCTCTGTATGGTCAATGTCATCACGCCATTAAATAGAAATGTTTTGTGGATTTCCCTACAATTCTTATTTATTGCAAGGCACAATGCACCAATCAGTAAGTGAAAAGGTGAATACCCATCAGTTTTGTCATGTTTCAATTTAAGAATTAGGTGCCAAAATAATGTGGTTATGTGTAGGAGAAAGATCATGGTGATATTGAATGTGCTTTTGTCATTCGGATAAGGTGCTCAGCAGTAGCACAGTTATACAAACTGTACATATATGTAGGAGTACACACTGTTTTTCACTTTAACAAAGGATTCTGGGGGTTGCAGCAAACACACGCACTACAGATTAAATGGAAAAAGAACAACAGAACAACTCATCGATGAACCAAAACAAATAATGACACAATGTCAATTGCCTCCTCACAGTCACTCTTCACTATAGTGTACGACGCAACTGGCAAAAAAAACTGGCCACAAAAACCCGCCACCACTTGTCTTCACCGTTCACTTCTCAAATGAGACCAAATGTTACTGAATCAAAGTGAATAATTCAGGCTGGCATGGGGACCCACAAGCTCAGGAACTGAATGATTCATGTGTCATTTTCTAACTTCATTATTTTACCATGTAGAGAAGCTTGTTTAGTTAGCCAGGAGAAACACCCACGGAACACTCTGAGGCACATTTTGTTTTCCAGAAATCATTTTGAGCTCAGAAATACTATTACTTTGATTTACTTGGTGCATTTATTGCCATGACTTAACTTTTAAGCCATTTTGTAATTCGTTTAAAAAAAATTCTTTAACAGTTTATTCAACATTGGGATCAGGAGTAGGCAATGCTTTTTGGTTGATGTGAGTGTTTTAAAGAGATTTTCAAATCCAAAGCCTCATATAAAATGTATGGGAGTGTGGCAACCATATGTGATTACACTCACTCTCTCTTTCCATGTAAGAGATATTGTGGCATTTCGAAGAATATATAGCATTCAACTTGGGTGCAATGCTGATAAGATGTAGAAAATAAGCTTATCCACCTGAGAGTTTGTGACAGTGACAATTGGAGGCAGTCGCTTTTTCAAAATACAAATGCCTCATCAGTGATATTAATCAGTTTATTGATCTATAAGCGGGACATAACAGTAAATATGTCCCGCTGTTAAACAAGCAATGCAAAGATTTCACACTATGCCATATGATGTTCCAAAAGTAAACTATTTTCTACAAACTCGCATTAAGCAAGATTAGAGTATTTGCCCTCTACTAAATCCCCATCTGTTTGATAGTACAGATAATATCTAATTGATGGTCTTGTCTAAGCCGGATGCAGGGTAACGTGTCTGAAGGTGCAGGTAGGGGTCTTACGGCTCACTCACACTCCAGGCTCTTGAGGGGTTTGTCCTTCAGGCTCCGTGCTGAAAGGCTCCATTCGATGGGGAGGTCACAGGGACTGACAGTCACCGACATCACCGGAGCCTTCTTCTTCAGCGTGAAGTATAGCCTGTGGAGAAACACCACAAATCAGAGGAAGAAGTTGTTTGATTCATCACCGCGAATGTCAAAAAGATAACATTGTGTTTCCATTCAGCTGCGAGGTGATGGATGTAGAAAAAATATATCTTTCAGTGCCGATTGTGCCGCCTTCCTTCGGTTCAATGGATGATTTGCAGATACAATGGGCTGGTTAAAATGTTCTTTTTTACAGAAAGCGTAACATTTGTCAACGTGGCTGATGTTGCCAGCCTTTCTATTTGCCTACATGCTGATCAGTCATTTGATAGCAGATCAGGAGAGGTGACCTGGGATCAGTTGATAAGGCTGCATTGACAGTTTCAGATGAATATCTGCCGTGTGCTGTAACTATCTGGGATCGTGCTTAGCATAGAAACGATTACATCCCTTATTGTGATCAGATGTTTTAGGGACAGTGTTTGTGCATGCTGTATTACAGATTTGCATCTCATATGGCAGTTTGAGGACATTTAGCAGTCTCACTCTGGTGGTTTGGTATTATTTTAAAAGAAACAATCCCTGTTGGAAACTCATGAACCAATTTTCAACTATTCACCTCCACAATGACATCTGAATGAAAGAAATCTGTCTCATTTAAAACCGTGTAATTTCTTCCCAGCTAGTTAAGCAACTGCGCGGTTATTTGTCAATAAATATTTGTTTTCCCTCCTTACAAACATCATTATTCATGTTTCTGTGCAGATGGCGGTTGTTTCCAAACAGATGTGCGACACTTTCACTCTCAAGGGCGGTCTGTGGATTATTTAATAGAGTGATTAATTTCAGAATCAATGTTTTCTCTCCATTGTTTGCCATGTGGTTCTGCATGACTGAACCGGTGGACAGACTGCAGCACACAGGGAGATGCATTTCTCAATTTTCAGCTCCCAGTTTCAGAAAGCAAGCACTGGCACTGGTGTGTAGGGATCAGGCCAAATGGGCTCGACTTCCTCTCGCTTTCGCTACAGTGGTGCTGGAAACAGCCAGTGTCTCTAAAAGGTGGTCGGAGGATGGCTGGTGACTTGTTATTGAAGTGGAAACACGGGCGAATCTGATGAGCAGGCCTCAAGATTTATTCATGAGCTTTCCATGAACTGCAAATTGGCGAAATCTTCACTTTTTTTTGTTTTGTTATTGAGTTATTTAGTGCGGTGTTGGGTTTCAAAAACATTTACTGACTTTACTTTTTATGCATTTTTCAATTACAGCCAGTGAAGGAAAGAACACTTATTCAAAGGCTGTACTTACATTTTGATGTGCCAATGAATAGGGTATTTCCATTTTCTGCTGACTTCTACTTCTTCTCCAACACATTACAGATGGGAATATTCAACTTTTACTTTGTATTTAGTATGTTTAGTCACCATTTTTTGGTTTTGATAAATAATCCAAAAGATAATCGCCAAATAAATGATGATTAATTATTATGGGATAAGATGAGAAAGGACTTTATTGATCCAGGGGGAAATTCACAAGCTAGTAGTATATCAGTAACAAAGTTCAATCTAAACCTACCATTACCAGATGCAACATTAAGTATATATAGTATAATTACTTGTATTAATAGGAGTTGATTTGCTAATATTTTTGTGCATGTTCTCAATAGAAAAGGGTAATTGAATAGTGTATAAATGTAAATGCAATAAGATTTAGTTACTTTGGTAATGCTACTTAGGTAGTACTTCTTCTAATAAGAGAAACCACAAGATTTAAAAGAAAAATGTGTATATATATTCTTTTTAATTATCTGAGATACTTAAATCTATTTCCATCCCCTCTGCCTTCAGAAGTTGTAACCGCAAAAAGTCCAGATTTACTTGAGTAGACAATTAATTGATTACTGAAAAGTTAATCAACAGATTGATCATCATTGACAATTATTATTAGTTGTGGCCTTAATGGCAATCAACAACTAAACCACCTGATGGTATCCTTCATACATTTCCCCATCCCATCTGTTCCTACCTGCGGGTGCGCCCTTTGGGGAGAGTTAGAGATGTGATCTTTCCTTCTGGGAACCATGTAGTTGGGCGAAGTGGCACCTCGTTCTCCGGTGCCAGGGAAGAATGCACCCGGGGCCATGAGGAGCCACAAAACAGTACCAACGCTGCACAGAGACACCAGGACAAGGACCCGAGTGCCATCGCTGCTTCTTCTGTCTGTCTCTTTCACTCTTTGACTTTCCTTCCGTCACCACGTCTTGGATATCCCCGAGGTTCTAAGAGCGCATGGTGGAAAGGTCAAGGACATCAATCAGAGCCCATCAGCAACACACACACACACACACACACACACACACACACACACACACACACACACACACACACACACACACACACACAGCAATGCACACTCAGTTAAAGTTCTACTGGACCATTCACACAGAAACTAAAGAGCTGTGGCGGCTGATGATTCATTGATATGAAGAAACATCCGTTCCTATTCAGACAGAATTATTCATGCCGCGGATTAGAGATTGCCATGCTATGTTTCTTTGGGATGTGTGTGTATAGCACAGCTTGACACTCACTGTAAGACATCGCAGTACTTTTCAAAGTGTGAAGTGGGTTTCTAATATCACTCTGAAGTCCGTGCCTTTACATCTACATTTCTATTTCTAGTCGGGGGAGTTCAGATGAGTCTGTTCTGTAAATCATGGTTATTAGCAGCCATTTTATCAGGAGGAAGGTGACGCCATGCTGATGTGGAGAGAAGTACATAAACAACACCTGGAGGTGCTCTGATGCAGTCAGACCCAATCAGCATACATAAACGCAACGCCCGACAGGAGCTGGTATCAGATTATTCTGCCTGTCCTTTATACTATTTATTTCACAGTGTTTCTCTTTCTCCTGTCTTTTGGGTGTATATATTTATATATATGTGTGGTTGTGATTTAGTGATAGTGGAAAGGATGATTACAGGTCTCAGTGTTGCTCTTGCTCCCCAGAGACGACACATTTGTTCAAAGTCACAGTCTTCACAACACACTCCCCGCCTTCCTCTAACAGGGTGTATTATGTCAATGCTGTTTCCTATAGATCAGATGACAATCACAGTGGAACCATGGAGGCGCCGGCTACAGAAGGTACATCTAAGTCTTTCAGGCCCCGGGACACACGGAGATCCAAACTCACAAACCGGCGCACAGCTACAAAGTCACACCGAGGCGCCTGCTCATTATCCTTGCAAAGAAAAAGGGGAGTGAACGACCCATAAAGCTTTAACTGAGAGACATGCAGCGGGAGAGAGGCAGATTGAAATGGGAGGGAGGGTGGTGAGGAAGGGGAGGCTGAGGAAGAAAGGGCTGTGGAAATGGAGAGCAAGAAGAGGAGGATGTTGGATCCCGGAGTAATTAGAGGGAAGGAGAGGGAGAGAGGAAAAGAGGAGAAAGTGGAAAAGAGGAGGTTGGAATCAGATGGGAAAAAAACATTATTGCCATGCAACAAGGTTGCAATGAATTTGTTTCGGTGTTTTAGCCAGACACATGAGGCTGATTGGTGTTTACTTTAGCCCCCATGTCGAATGGGTTCTAATGTGTCACACATTACCAGCCGGCTGCTCAACCTCACACTCCCCCTCAATCAGTCTCCATAAAAATGAAGACACAGTAAAGCTTGGCGGGCTTGTTTCTTCAAAACGCAGCCGCTGATCAAATATGCCTACAGCTCCTCAGCAAATTATGACCAATTGAATTTTCATAAGGCAAAAAGGCTGGGTCTTACAGAGAGAGAGAGAGAGCTTAGTGGACTTAACCACCGCCCTCTATAAATAAATACACACTCCCCTTTAAACACAGGAGCTCATGACTTTGATGGTCCCGCTCACTCTCTGCTCTTTTTTCTTCTTCTTTTCAAGGGTTTCCTCTTTCCATTATGTTTATCCCAGACTGTCAAGTGACTGCATTTATTCTGGATAGTATTTGGGTTTTAATTAAGGATATTCCAACCCTGCACAGTTTGTCTTTTTCTCTCTCTCTCTCTCTCTCTCTGCCCTTCTTTTTCTGCCTGCTTTTCACTTCATCTGGCCCCTCATTTAGAAGTTGATGCAGGCTCAGTTTCAGAGGGACAGGTTGAGTGCTGTGTGCTGTGTGTCCGCACATTGTACTCACTATCTTCTATCTCCCTGAGCTCTGGCAGGACCATCTGCCTTCTGTTATCTGTGGGCAGATTAAATGGCATGGGATGGTCCCTGCAGGATCCGTTTTCCCCCCCAAACTACTACGGGCAAAGAAACTGGCCTCTGGGTCCATGATGGGAGTTGACGAGATGACAACGGGGAAAAATGCAATGACCATGGAACTTGATAGGATTTTACGCTAGATTTTCTACCTCGCTGCCTGAATATATTAACCCTTCTCCCCGGTTTCCTTACTTTCAATGTCCCTCTGTGCATCTCTCATGCACTTTCCTACAGTATCATGCTTTTTTTTTTATGCGTACTTTGTATCTGCCCTTTCTCTTTTTTATCACTGCCTCACTCCACAGACATACTTTTCTTTCCAATGACGTTATGTAGTCAGAGAGAGAAAAAACAGACAGGGACATACAATAAAACAAACAGATGAGCACTGCGTTCAAACATCAAGAAAAAACCCGATCCTGCAACAAATGAAAAGTGCCCAGCTTTTAAGAAAAACCCTCCAGAGACCTTGATCCAAAGGAACAAGTTGCTGACTTACACATCCTGTTGAAATATGACACACTCACTCACGCATGCTCTGCAAGGACAACAACATACAAGCATGCATCACCCTTACCTTCTCTCAGTGCACGATATCCTCTCCTGCGCAGGGAGTGAGGGATGGGATCAAATGAGAGAGGGAGTGAGGATGGAGGAGGAGGAGGAGGAGGAGGAGGAGGAGAAGGGGATGAGAGCCGGGCGCTAAGAGAGGAGGAGCGACAGCAGGTTGCAGTCGGGTGTTCTTCTGACTCCCATGGGGTGACGCTCACTCCTTCCTTCAGGAGGTGTCTCTCCAGGGCTCAGGTGTCCCCTCAGGGCTGTCCCACCTGCTCTTTACCCTGGTGTGGTCCCTCTTCACCCTCGTCCTCCTCACTCTCTTCACACGTGGAGGCTTGTCCTGCTAAACACTGTGTGAATGTCATCCGCTCAGTGGAGCTTTGTGTCCCCCTCTTGTCTTCTCGTGTTACCCCTGTCACTCTTTCATCCCCTTTTCCCTCTGTTTACCTGGAACTGAACAGAGCTTTCTCGCAATTCGTGTGTGTGTGTGTGTGTGTGTGTGTGTGTGTGTGTGTGTGTGTGTGTGTGTGTGTGTGTGTGTGTGTGTGTGTGTGTGTGTGTGTGTGTGTGTGTGTGTGTGTGTGTGTGTGTGTGTGTGTGTGTGTGTATCTGAATGTGCAATCTGAGAGTGGGTGAGTGTGAGGGGGCAGGCGGTGAGGTCGCTGAATGGGGGTGGTGAAGAGAGAGAGAGAGAGAGAGACTTTGCATTGTTAAGAGCAGCATTAGGGAAAGGGATGTGATGTAAAAGTGAATTAAATTAACCGTTCTCTGGCTGCTCTGATAACATCTGTATTAAGAGAGCGTTTCCGACTGACTGTTGGAGGTTGTTCAGACTGACTTTAAACAATCATCAAATGCAAGGAGGGATTATTATATTTATCCAAATATTTCTTGTTTTCTCTGACATTAAAACAAACTAAAATATGAATCGTGTTTAATAGAAACGCTAACTGGACTGTTGGAGGTTTTTTTTTCTGTTCAGCAAAATAGTTTCACTTTTAACCCTAAAGGTGGGGTAGGTGAGTTTGAGAAACCGGCTCGAGATACACTTTTTGTTATATTCCATTGAATGCTCTTAACATCCCGATAGCAATGAATATCTTAAGTGCTTTGACAAAAAATCCATAAAAACATCTCATCTGTGGAAGCCGTAGCGCTGTAAAAAGCACAACCAATCCTTTTAACCGGCCCGGCTAAAATAACTGGATGGCCTACCTGCCTGTCAGCCTTCCATCTGTGCACAAACTTATCTCGTTCCCTCATTGGTCATGTGCGCGTTCGTGTGTGTTGGAGGAGGGGCTCTGTAAGGAAGTGGCAGATTTTTTCCGGTTGTGTATTTTCAAATTCTAGCGCACTCGAGCTGGTTTCTCCAAAATTACCTACCCCACCTTTAATATTTCTTCCATTCAATTACAGAAATTGTTTTTTTTCTGAAATTATTAAAATTATAAAAATAGGACGCACAGTCATCATCACTTATGTGTTGCTGGCCGAGGACTGAATAATGTATTTATATTTATCATTTAATTTTCTATACTGTATTTTGCTTTTCATAGTTAACAAACATCAGTTAACAAAATCCTAATTTATCACATGTTGGGCACGCCTGCAGCATGATACTCTTTATACTGAGGTGTTTTTATTAATATTGTTTTAATCAGAATGCATGTGTTTGGAAAGTAAGAAGCATAAAACTAAACAGAATTTGGATCGTACTATAATAATAAATAATAGATTTAATACTTTAATACTTAGATTTGATACTGCACAAGTTGTGTCTCTTGCTGATATTCAACATAGCCCCCATTTACATCAATGCATTCATTGGTTCCTAATTATTCATTCAACGTAGAGGCACGCAATAAAACAATGTTTTCTTCAGGAATTCAAGGTATCATGAGGTAAGTCATTCATACATTTTGTGGGTGAAGTATTCCTTTAACAATAAATCTCTCTCTCTGCATATTTTTCTCCTCTAATCCTTTGCATTCTTGATTTCAGTCTGGCTGAAGTGAGGGAAAATTGTTGCATTTAGGCTGGTATGCTCAGTGTTTGCTGCCTGGGGCTTGGTTTCAGTGAATCCTGTCTGTGGAGTTGAAATTAAAAACCTGTGCCCACATATCACAGTAAAGGCACAATGTAATGGACTGGAAATCTACCGGACAGAAACTATAGAGTCTCCATACAGGACGGCCATATTGAAGGCTTTATGTCCTTCACCTATAGGTCAATTGTAGATCTCAGAGGATTGTGGGCATTCATATCAGTGGCTCTCCAACCCAACCTAGCCCTCTCATCGCCACACAATGGTGGGCCTCATGTACCGTGCTCTCTCTCTTGAGCTCTTTAATCAATATCATTAGGAAAATAGAAAGAGGCTCGCCACATTGTGTGCTAACTCCCCCCTTCCCTCTCTGTGATGGGGCCTTTTCTCTCTCATTCACAGGTACTTCAGTGTAGGGCTATTGAGGTCGCTGTGAATGGGACCCACTCCACCCGAGGGAATATTGTCTGACCGGAGGCTGCAATCTGACAGACCCCCTCTCTGTCTGCGCCATCACTTAAAAGGAAGATGAAAAATGTGGCACATGAGCGCTATTAATAAATGTATCACAACTTGGGATTTTTTTTCAGAGTGAGGACCTTTTGCTGCGGCTGGACTCTCTTTCAAAGCCACCAGTATCCCTCTCCGTGCGCTGGCCCACTTTACAGTCCCTAAGAAGTTCTGAAAGTCTGCAATCTGGCAGAGCGTGATACGGCAGCATGCTTTTGAAGACCGGATGGTGATTAACCTTAGAGAGATTACTGCACACATCGTGTATTAGCTGCTTTCTAGCGACTTTTGTGCAGTTTCTTAGGGAAAACCTGATTTTCGGAAACATGTTGTAAGTTGTTTTCCCAAGATTTTGGACATCTGTCGGACATCTGTCAGACCTGGATCTGATGCGAAAGCTTGGGTGACACACTCACACGCTCTCTGTTTCAATGCCATCGTGAATGGCCTGAATATTTCTTTTGATCCACACAGCTCCTCTCCTCTCTTGCTCAATAATTTACAGATATACAGTCACCGGACAAACTCTATTTACACAGCGAGTGACAGAAAGTGAGAGTTAAAATTTCATTTGGCGTAATTGCATGAAAAGAAACTGCAAAACTGGCCTTTTCATCTATTATTGATGTCTGCTTACAAGCCATGCATAATGCAAAGGGCCGTCTTTATGACAACCATGTATTAAATATCATGGTCTGTGGGTCGAGGGGCTCGGCCTGCTTGTTTTTTACTGCCACTGTTAACTGGCTTTATCACTGACTGAGTAACAGCATACATGTACAGTGTTGTAAAAGCAAGGCGAGAAAGAGGGATTGACAGTGAGAGAAATAAATAGGGAGAGACGAGATGAAATGGGGGGACAAGATGGAGGGAGTGCTAGCTGACAACGGGTTAACAGGGATCCTTATTTTTAACAACATGTCATCACCAGTCGCCCATCTGCTCCTGTGCTCTCACAGTCTCTTGGGAAAGAGAGGGAGAGTGTGTGTGTCTGTGTGTCTATGTATGTGTGTGTGTGTGCAAGAAAGAGAGTGATACAAGCAAGCCATCACAGATCAGATCTCTGATCAGCACCAAAAGAGGAGGAGGGGAGACACAAGGTTAGAGAGGTGGGTGGCAAACAGATCCCTCTCTCCTCTAATATCTAAATAGGGTGTGACAGGGGGGGACAGTAGGAGACGAGGTGAACCACGTGCGTGTGTGTGTCTGATAGTGCATGTGTGTGGGTTTGACAGCAAAGTAAAGTAGGATTAGGTGGACCAATCTACAACTGCCCTTTCTGTGTTTGGATGGGGGAGGATGGAAAGAGGTGGTGGTCCTGGGGTAATGAGGGAATCTATTAGAAGAGAGGAGGGGTGTATGAAGACACAAAGAGAGAGAAGGAGGAGGTGTGTAGACCATGCTGGACCTTCAGGGGTGGCCCCATCAGCTCATTTTATTATTATGTTTCTGAATAAAGGAAGTTGTCCCTCGCTGGGGAAGAAAGGAGTGCTTGAGGAGCGATGTTTGTTGGAGGAGGAGGTGGGGGCACTCGCTCCGCAGGTCACTCATGATTAGAAAATACAGTTCCATCTCAGCCCAGTACAGTTTGTGGCTTTGTACTGTCTCCCAGCCTGTCTTCCTTGTTTTTCTCCCTTTTTCACTCGCCAAGAAGAACTGCAGCCCTCGAGTGCTAAGCTCCAAAAGTTTTTGAGTGAAAATCTGATGGAATGAAGACATCTTGCTTTGATATTTATGATGATGCACTTTCTGCACGGCATGTAGAACACGCAGTCCTCATTTGCCTCGCGCCTGCGATGAATCTGCATCTCACACCCAGCACTGAAATCCAATGTCTTTCTTCATCTTTGTCTTTCCAATGTCTTTCTCTCTCACCCCCTTCATCCTTCAGGCATGGTAAATGTGAAGGCTAATTAGTCCAGAGAAACCAGTCCCACCAAAGCACCGACCCCAGGCCACACACACACACACACACACCCCTATTGATCATGTAGCACCAACACAAGCAACAACACCACACAAAAACAGAAGTGAACAATCAAGATGCAACAAGAGTTTTTACATCAGCCTGTTTATACATGTACTAAAAGTCAGCGAGATTTCACTACGCAAGTTTTTACGACCTTGACAGAGGTCAAGTGTTTCAAATATTCTGCATTATGCTCAGAGATGCTATTTGCAGAGTCTGCTGTGAAGGAAATGTTTTGCAGCTTCAAAACCTTTTTTTCTTGCGTTTCTTCTATACCCGCTTCCTCAGACATCCCTTCCCCCCTCTCACTCTCCGTTCTCAGTCTTTCCCTCATTTCTGATCCATTTTTTATGCATTACTCCATTACTCTCAACTCCCATTTACAGTGCATTACCTCCTCCCATCTTCCACCAACACACTTTATACTTCTCTCTCCTTCCTTCAGCCACTTTGCTTCTCTCCTTCCCTTCCTCGCTCAGTGCATTACGACACTTTCCTCTCCTTCTCCCCTTCATCCCCTTTATAATCTCTTTGTCTCTTCTCCGGTCACGTCATCCCATACTTAGCATTTCTACCCCCTTTATCTTTATTTCCCATCTAGTTTGTCATTCAGTGTACATCACGCTGTCTGTCTGCACTGCTCTCATCCTCCCTTTTAATTGGCGATTCAAAGCATGCCATATCAATTGGTACATAATATTGCCTGTTGTCTCTGCTCTTTTACAACACAGATGTACAAATGTCAGCGAATGGAATTACCAAGACTGGGGGTGAGACGTTTATTTAAACACATGAATGCACAGACAACCAGCAGACAGTAGAGATTTGATGAGGTTGTAAATCTCTGCGTTATGAGCTGCAGTACTGGTGGAGAGCAGATGTGTGAGCAGTGTGTAGAGATGCCATCCTGTAGCTTTTAGATAACTGTGGTGATACATTCCTCTGCAAGTTCTTCAAAGTAAAAGAAATGCAAGAAGGACTTCATGGCCATTTTAAATGTCAAAGATGGTTCTCTTTGATTGTAGGACACAGCTTGCGGGAGTCCATTCTCATCGCTGTAGATAAAACAAACAAAAAAAGCAGCAATATATTATTTTGGTTGGAAACAACCAGTGAAATAACTGAGACAAATTAAATACTCTGAAGAAAATTGGTTTTAATGACTAGGAAAAAGCATGTTTTAAACAAGATATTTGAATTTATGTGTGTGAAATTCAAGTATTCAAAAGTGTTGATGAGGTCAACAAAGGTCAGAATGTCTTCACTGAAAGTTTTTTGATGACTGTTTTTTAATTGGCTTCTCGGGAGTGTACCAATTTTATGGATGTGCAAAACTAGATTGCTGCCCAAATGAATGAGCATAATCATTATCCAGGAAATTATTTTCCTTAGGAGAAGGTTCATGATTTATACCGTAATTTGGAGTGAAACTTGAGGCAAAATGTATGGAGGAACATGAATCATTAAGTATCCCATTAAGCTGGTTGAGATGGCTTTGCTCTTCTTCAGCAGAACGACATAGTAACCGTACAGTTAAAAAGGGGCTTAAAGTAAGCTTTAACCTTCAGCAATATCTTTCACCAGGAGGAATACTCACACATGAAATGGTAGAACCAGGCCTCAGTGTGATCCACTAGACAGGTTGTCCACTCTTGCAGGGTCACCTTCCTGTTCCTGTCACTGTCACATGACCTGCGAACACAGCACATTATAAAACATAGTGACTTGACATGCATGTACCCATGCCCTTATGAACCCATGCAATTGTTACATGCACACACTACAACATGACAGATTTATACACATAGTATACATGTATGGAAAGTGCATTGGGGCTCAACATCAGCCATTGTCTTTCACCCCGCAGCTTTATCTCTGAAGGGTACTCCTTCCATTTGTGTTAATCCATGGGCAGCGGGAGACACAGTGGGTAATAAACATTATCATTGCTGGGAATGGCTTGACATTGACACAGCCAGCCCCTACACCCACAAAACCTGTCACTGCAGACTGGCAGAGAAAAGGGGGGTTGGGTGGGAATATGGATGGTACAGAAAGAAGGAGAGATGGAAGGATGCGAGAATTAGTAAAAATGAAGTAGGAGAGGCAGAAGAGAGTCTATTTGAGGAGGGAAGTAGGAAGCACAGAAGGGGGAAAGAAGTGCTTCAACGTGGAGGAGGAGTTGGATGATGGAGAGATGGTGTGGTCATGAGATCGGAGGGGAGGAGGAAACAGGAAGCGGCTGTTGGCATTGAGGATGAATGGATAGATGGCGTGCAGAGAGAACAGCATGGTGGGAGGTGCAGCTTGGTCACAGAGCGGGGGCGAAATGCATCGCCGTGTCACATTTTTAACCCTTGGCGTTTCACTAATTAGCTAGAGAGCAACATATTGCGAGAGACAGAAGGTCCACATTACGAACCTGTGTGAGACATGAGGTGATGGTCATCAACACTGCCCTTATGTTATTGACTGCCCAGTCACCTTGTGGAAAGTGGGATTTTGCCTTCTATTCAAATAAGCTGTGTATTCATATATATATATATATATATATTATATATCGATCTTTTTTTTTTTACGCTGCTGGACAGTCTTGCACTAATGTACATTCTCAAAGATATTGAAGTGACTGTTATTTTGTATATATTGATTGTTGTGCTTTTTTATTGTGTGCATATGTATAAATGTGTCTTTTGATTGTGTATATATAGGTATATACATATTTATATATATATATTACTTTTTGTATTCGGGATTGTGGGAAACGGTATTTCGATCTCTCTGTCTGTACACACAAACTGAAAGATTGGCAATAAAGTTGACTTTGACTATATCTATATCTATATATAGATATATAGATATATATCTATATATATATTCCTCCCATACTTCTGGCCTCAAGAAAGTTCATTCAAATCTAAGAATGTAACATTTGAAATGTGAATACTTTGATGATACATGCTTCGGGATTTTCAGGGGAAAAAACCATGCCAATATGAAATTCAAACATGTGGCAGATTGAACAATCATGATATAATTTCTCCTGTGGTCCAACAGCAAATCCTTTGGGGCAGCGCTGTATCGTTAGCAGCTAAATGTGGTACTGACTGAAAGAATGTGGTACTGACTGAAAGAATGGTATAGCACAATGCTCCAGTGGCATCCTCTTGTATCGCAGCTTCCTCAGGTCCCTGCGGCTCAACTTGCCATCGTTGTTCTTATCCAGCATGGTAAATCTTTGCTAAACAGAGAGCAGAAGAAGGATTGAAATAAAAGAAGCATCAGGTTCAACTTATCATTTGCACTGGTTATTTAACATGCATGACAAACAATGAAATAAATATGCATTGTTGTCGTGAATGCAACATAAGTTCCAGGGGTAGCAATGTCAGTCTGCAGCTATTGGATGGATTGGCATGACATTTATTACAAACATTAGGTTCTTCAGAGGATGAATTAGTGATCACCTGACTTTTCATATTATGCCATCATCAGGTCAAAGTGTTATGACCAAATTCCAGCAAAACTCGTGACAATCAGCATCAGTTGTAGCCGGCTGGCGGCTAATTGCTAATAAGCACTTGCTAAGCTTAGATGGTAAACATGATAAATAGCCTATAAGCTAAACACATGGGTAAGCATCATCTTGTAAGCATGCTAAAGCTGAGACGAGCATGGCTGCTATTTTCATGGCGTAATTTGTCCTTGCCTGATTTGACATTGTTGAAAGACAAAATTCTTGATTTGGTCGTGGAGATTAATAAATTGCCAGAAAAAATGGTCTCATGCCCATTATCAGTACATGGTTTTTCTCACCTTCAAAAATACAGCATGAGTTTTATTTTTATTTACTTGGGGCCAGGAGGTCAATATAGCTGGCGCGGGATATTAAGTTATCCCTCCATTCAACATATTATTGAATAATTTAGTGATTATTGACCAAATCCTATTCATACATGGTGTTTTTGAGAGGCACTGTCTCATTCTGTGGACGACTACACCACAAGCAACACAAGAACTTGCCACTTACACCAGGTTGTTAGCATCGATTTCCTGCTGGACAATGCATGAAAAGCAGTTTGTATATTAGCACAATGAGGGTGTCTGGTGTAAAAAAAAACGTTCAGTGTTAAGTTACACCGGGCGTGAAAATGATCCCTTGGCATATTCTTCTTCCGGCTGTACTTCCTTTAGCATTACATTTTGTTGTGGATATTGATTTCATTTGCATCATCATTAGATGAGATAATAATAGGTCATAAATCATTTTTATTACTAGACAATTATCTTCACCCCTTGGGTGCAGACTTTTGGTGTTTGGCATTCTGCTCCATAGGCTTACATTAAGAAGGCAATAGAAAACTAGCACTTAACACCCGTAATATTATAGGACACACACATTTAGTTTTGCAAACAAACTGCGCAAAAGAGAAGGTGCGTTATATATGCAGTCTGTTGATGTTGATATGAATATTGATCTACTTGTGTATGTATTGTTAACAACATACCGCTAGCTGGCTGTCTTCAGAAGAAGGAAAAAAATTTAAGAATCGCAAAAAACTGGAAACCCATGTGATGTTTGTTTAACCATTTTTTATGTTGAAAAGTCACATTTATTTTCAAAAGCTATATCATGTGACACAATGACCCAAAATCAATTAATCAGCATTGAATTACTACACTGGAAAAATGAGACGCACCTATTTTTATTAGATATGGAGTCACCTGGTCACATGACAGCAAAGGTATTGAAAATAAATGGTTGAATTATAAATCAAGACCTTTTAATACTTTAATATTTTTCAGAAAAATGTCATATAAAGAGAAGAAGAACTAGAATTAATGAAAAGGAAGTGTGTGGTATGTGGCCAGTATGGTAATAATTCCTATACGGGTCCCTGGGTCAGATGACATGGAAGCTATTAAAACAATTCCCCAAAAGAGGGTCATTGTAGACGTGTATTGCCACTTGAAGCATGAACTCTCAGCTACCTGTGCTAGTAGTGTCCTCTGGGTGTGACTCAGGCAGCTCTGGGACGGGGCAGCGGGGACGTAGGACTGCCCCATACGACTCAGGAGCAGAAACCAGTCCAGGAGACGATATGGAAACTGGCCTAACTCCTCCTCAGTGCATCTAGCCCTGGAGACTGATCAAGACAGATAACAGAGCTCATTTGGCATGTTGCAGTACACAGTGGAAATTGTGTGTAATATTTAATGCTGTGTGTGTTTATTACCCAGACAGGGTCCTGTGTGAGCCAGTGCTGTGTGGCGCCTCTTTCTGCAGGCTTCTTTATGCAGAAAACACTCATTCCCATAGGTCTTTCCCAGCACACTGCACACTGGTGCCCTCTGCCTGATCACATGAGCCAGTGCCCCAATGCAAAACTTTATGTAAGGTGCACAGCCAGATAAAATAAACTGCTGGAACTTTATCCCTAAATCTACATATTTCTTTCTGATTTGATATGATTATAATTAACAATATCCTACAGTTAATAAGCAATTTTGCATATGATTCTTTTCACTACATTTGCTGGTCAAATACAGACAATTGTCAAAATACTTGCAAAATAAGTAGACGTGTACTTGGTTTAAATGCCACGAAGTGTTTTTACCGTGGACAGGACTGAGGACAGACACACTTGGGGACACGAACTCCATTTTCCTGAACTACCTGGCACCAAGATCCCGCTGGACTGTGGCATTTCAACAGCTCACAAAGCTTCTCTGAAACAGGAAGATACATTTCTTCATAACACTGTTTTGTGTTTCCTAGTTTTACATTTTTCTGCCTGATTACAGGCCAGTGTTGATAAACCACTTATTCATCATGTAGCTCTGATTAAAGGCCTTTTGGATAAAAGCATCATATAAAATGTCTAGCAAGCATCTATTTAAAATGATGACATTTCACAAGAGTGGTGGATAAAAAAGCAAAGTTAGTTAAAAGAAGAAAAGTAAAGCAAATTAAAATGACAGGAAAATGAATGATGGGACAACCACCTTGTTTTCAATCATCATACAATACATTCTTAGCCTTAAATGCTAAATGTTACCCAAAATATTTTCAAATTGAATGAAAACGCAACAATGATCGATGCATTTAGTATGAATTTTTACTTCAAGCCAACATTATGGTCTCCTTAATCCCAAACTGTGATGAGCCAGGCATTGTTGCCTTTTATGTCCTATTAAATAAAACATACCTTACTGTGTCTATATGATTTATCCTACTGGCATGAAGCCACATTCCTCGACTGTAAGTCTTACCTGGCTCCACTCTGCCAATATACGGTCTCAGGCTATCCTCGGCTTGTCTCTGTTTGCGCTGGGCTCTGCCTCCCTGACACACACAAACACACACAAACACACACACACACACACACACACACACACACACACACACACACACACACACACACACACACACACACACACACGCACGCACGCACGCACGCACGCACACACGCACGCACACACGCACGCACGCACGCACGGACGCACACACACACACACACACCTCCACACACCCCCACACACACACACACACGCACACACGCACGCACACACGCACGCACGCACGCACGCACGCACACACAATGCATGAAAGGATCATATGCTTTTCTTTCCATCACATTCCACAGGCATGCACTAAACTCAGGTATTAACTTGTCAGTCATTGAAGACCTATTGTCTTAAAATGTGGATCATGAGCCTAAAGTAATGTGTCCCCACTATTTAATCGTCTATGTTTTCATCTGTGCTAAAAATCACAGTTAAGAAAATCTGTCAGAGTTATGTAAAAGATATTTAAATAAAACTGTTAAATTAAACCAAGATGAAATTGGTATGCGTTTTATCATATCTATCTCCTTCCATACGACCTTATTCCAAACTTATATTTCCAGAAACTTTGTAGTCAGAGCCAGGTCCACATCTGCCGCTAAAGTTCTCCCAGATGGGAAACAGGTGCAATGCTGACCAGAAATGGACTGGGTCAATGCGTTTATGAGATACTTTGTAAACACCTATTATAAAGCAATCATGATGACTGGAAAAGAACAAATGAAGAAACACAAAAAAACAAAACAGCCATGAGATTCTTTACCATATTTGTAGCCCTATTCATGAACAAATCTGAGGGTATTCTTTGTGCCCAACTAGGTGGTAATTTTTAATACAATTTAAGAACATTTAGACATTACCCAAGACACATTTACAGTAGACTCACCGTGGTTGTATAAGTGTGTAGACTCAGGAAAAGAAACAAAACAAAGGGCAAGCTCAGGTTCATGGCTGTAACATCAAATCGGCTGCAAGAAGAGATTCAAATGTTCCTGCAGAAGGAAAATATTGGATTTATTCAAACAGATCGTGCAAACATGGCTGTGGTTGCAATTTATGTCGAACATTGTGTGAGATTGAATAACACATTTGTTTCATTTTCCGGCAACAACCCCACTCTAATTTTACATTTATCGATATCAATTACACTTGAGTTAATGCTGATGAATAAATATTGCTCAAGGACTATCAATTTACCAAGATAATGTACCATTAATAGATGCGTTTATGTCTGTGGTGTCATTTACATGACTATTATTCTATTTCCAGTCATTAGGATAATAGAGCGGGAATCAATGCAGCTCATTGAGTCCCAAGAAAAACAATAATTTTCCATCTCAGAGGAAACAGAGGGTTGAATTACACTGAGAGGACATTCAGGATTTCAGAAGAGGAAGTTATTATAGTCTGTCAAGTCATTCTCTATCCCCCTGCCTGCTTGAATAAAAAAAACCTCTTACCTGGGCCTCTGTCACTCTTTTTTTTGTTATTCCCTTGTTGGTGTTCTCCTTCTTTCCCTTGTTGCATGATATACCTTAGTCTCTCCGTCTCACCGTCTTCTGGGCAGCCTTCCTCAGCAGTCTTACTTTTTACTTTAATTTGATCCATCTATTTTTACATCCTTGCTTTATCTAACCCCTCCTCTCTGCATCTCCCTGTCTGTCTGACTTTCTTCCCTTCACATTATCTCGTTGTTGCAGCCACTGCACAGGTATGTGAACTCACTTGAAGAGATTGTGCTGTTGATGCTGAGATATGGAAATAAGAACAGGAGTTTTTTTGTGGTGTGGTTTTCATCGAAGTTGGCACTTGAAGAAGAAAAGATGAACAAGCCAGAGTAATTATGTGGTCACATTTCTTCTTATCTCGCTGTCTTTCTCAAATGAATAGTCACTTTCCGACACACATAAGCACTTACCCAAAGGTAGAAACGGATGAATGTGATTAAATGAACTCTCAGGGGCAATACAAGGTAAAAGGCTGCTCTCTGGTGGTTATAATGATGAATAACAGTTTCACTGACATGGGAAACATTTTGTGGATCTACTGCAGCTAAAATCACAACATCTTATGTATTTGTATTTGGTATATGTCCTCCTTGAAGGAAGACCATCGTTTAGTCAACACTTATTTTGATTCATTTACCTCTTTAAATAATGAAGGGAACCATTCTTCAAACGTTTTCCCTGTTGCTCACTTGAATATTAAATTGAGAAGAAAACACAAAGCAAAAAACATGAATTAGTAAAACAGAAAAAAAAAAAATTAAACAAACATCATTAAAAAGTTAGTAGCTGTTGGTAAAGCAGCATTTTTGTTAGTGTTCTGTTTTTTGTGATTTAGTGCATCTTAGTTAAGGGGGTCAACAGGGGCTCATGAAGGGGGCCTTGTGCGGTGATCCATTGCCACATTTATTCAGATTATACAGGAATGTTAGATCATATGACACTCAAATTACACCAATACCACCATGCATTTGGTCGATCACCATGCGTTTGGGCAATCATATCTATAATATTCCAATATATGCAAAAGATGAAGCTTTGTATACATCTTAAACAACCAATGTTGTGACACTCACTAATGTTTTTATAATAAAAAACTCTTAAGAATGCATTATTATGTATTTTCTAGCAGATTTGTGTTAGTTTAACTCTCTTTGAATCTCATATTAAAACAACTAGTATATTTGGATGCTAATTTTATACTGAATTTAAATTATCCTCTGCGGTCCTGTATTTTCTTCTTATTAGTAAAATATATCAGTATGCAACTGCAACTGTACAATATTTAATTGGAAGGAAACGAAAATGAATGAATGAATGCCCCTCAAAATATTTGTTTCCAGCCCCCCAAACCTTCACCAATTAATAACGATGCAACATATAAATACACACAAATCAATTAAATAAAAATGAATGAGAATAATATTAAGTATAGGACAAAAACAAATACTTAAGTCATTTCTTACTGATACTTTGTGTGTGCACAGTTGTGTTGTGTTGTGTGTACGTGCCTACGTCATTGTATACATTATGGTTTACGTCTCATTATAAACCGACGTCATGTCATCGGTAGCGGGAAGACTGTAGTTTACAAGCTATGTTGTTTACGGTGAACGCAGCCATTTGACACTTTTAGACACCCAAAACAAACAAACAACAACAACAATTTATTAAAGTAACGGTTAACATGCAGGAACACCGAAAACAATGTCCAAATGTAAGCAAATGAGCACTTTGAGGCTAGCCTGCGAGTCACCCTTTGAGACCCAGGTGACATTAACGCTCCGCCCAGCTGGGAGCGAGAGGACGGTGCTGCCAGTCAGAAAGATAAACTGCTCTGGGAAGTCAGTTAGCACCGTGAGGTCGTCTGCTGTGGTTAGTTTATTCTCATATTTAGGAGCTGTTTTCTATGAGGATTTTTACAGCCCGGATTAATGTTGACGTCCTCCCGTCTTTTTCAGTCGGTAACGTTCGGTGTCATTAGTTTATCCGTGTTGTCATCGTGACAGTTAAACTAGCGGCTAAAAGATAGAGTAGCTTCAGGCTATTTTAACCTTAAAGTGGAATTACTTCATTGAAATACGAGGATTCACATTTGTTTATTATCCACTAAGCTAAATGTGCAGGACTCGAAAACAGACTTGACATGTCAAGAATCTTTTCATTGAACTTGTGTAGTGGCTATGGGCTAGCCATCACTTCACATCAATGAATCCTAACTGTTTTAAACGGAAAGTGAAAGACTAACCGCCTCTGCTTTACTTTACAACATGTTATTTACAAGCTAAGACGAACACGATGAAGTGTTTGCTGACCCGTAATTGAGGTTGTAAACATGAGTTTCACAGCATAAGGTAAGTTGCTTTCCGGTTACATAAGTGGTGTTATGATTGTGAAATGAATGATAGGAAAACAGTTAACCTAACCGTGTTGGCAATATTTGCTGCCTATTCATACATCTCCTTATTTCTCTGTTTGAGTATGGGCATACATAGCTGCTATATACATTTAAACTAACAATAACTCATGAATGTAAAAAGGCTTTGATGCAGTAGTTATTAATCCTCATGTTGATGCCCAGTGAGGCAGAATAGGCCATGTTTCTAACCTCACAACATCATGCCCTTGAAAGAGTTACTGTACCAAGAATGAGGATGACCAGGCCATTTATGTAATAAGCATATCAAAAGCAACTATTATTTAACACATGATAACAGAAGTCGCACACAGACAGTGATTTCATATTGTAGTATTTCCTCTTGACAAGTCTCTCTATATGGCTCAGTAGTTAAGTGTAACTCTATCTTGTTTGAGACACACCACTGAAATGTGTATTCCTCATGCACTTGTGAGCATTTAAGGGTAACTTAAGATGACTCATGGGCCTTCATGCTCCCCTCAGACATGAGTTCAAAATGAACCAGGGTTTTCTATACCATGCAGTGCAGCCTCACTTATTCATATTTTTATACCAGAACTGAAGTTGCTGTCGGTCAAGTCTCATAACTATGTGTGTGCACCATTTAAGGCTGTGGTCTATAACAGCCCAGACAGTGAAAAGTGCCATGGCATCAATGTGCCAACACACATTAAAATAAGGCTTGACTTATTGCCCTTAGTGTAAGTGAGATGGACACTCTTTTGGTGCTCCAGTGTTTGGGTGTGGTCACATTTACACACATGCACTCACACACACTCAAATCCATGTGTGTGTTCCTCAGGCACCTGTTGGCATAGGTCCTGGAGCGCCACCTTGGCTGAGGGTGTGTTTACAACTTGATTCCCCCCAACAACAGCTGAATGTCTCCACCATGTGCCTGCCTTCTTAAGACCCCCCATATTGCAGTTCAATATGTGAGGGTTTTCCCAGACTGTGTCTGCCTGTCTTAATGTGTGCCCTTACCATCAGCGTCTAGCTATGCGTGAAGATACACATTATACACGACATCACCCTTAGCATAGCAGTCATTCCAAAGCTCTCTTAAGGGCAACCTTGAGGCCAATAGATAAGATGGTAAAATGTGCTTGCGTGATGCTAAAAGCAACTACTTGCAGCAAGGAGAAGTGTTGAGTCATTATGCCAGGAAACACAGCCTGAGAGAGTCCGCTAAGAGCTTGGTGAGTGCTAAACAGCCCTTGAAAGCATCAGATAATGCACCCTTTCTACTGTAATTGTCGTATTTCATTTTTCTGATCTTATTTATTCTGACAAAACTGACATGGCACCTCCTAGCTCCTATTTTTTCGGACTCTTTGCACACGCTCTCCCCTATTTTCTATTGCTCAAAATCTAATCTAATGGCTAATAATTTAAGATGGCCATTAAAATGGGATTATTTTGTCACTTAGAATAATGAACTGTGTTTATAGTTGTTTGTGTTTGCATGTCTGTGTTGTGTTGTTATACTATAGCCACTTGATTTGACTTTGACTTTTCTCTGATCCTCCTTGCCCTCTTCTCTCTCTGTATGTTGTCTATCATTAGAGCTATACTTAGCCACGCTTATCAGTTACCTCGGTACGACCACAGATGTTTAAGTGCCTTGAATAGCTCGGTGTGTTGCTGAGTGTACAGTATGTCCGATGCATTGCCATGTTGAAAATGAACAGGAGCTTTGAGCAAAATGCTCTTTAAAGATCCGGAAATACCCTTGTACAGTAGTACTCTTTGCATGTCACCGTATTTAGAGTTAACTTTGCAATGTCCATGTGTTTGTGGAACCCTGCCCTAATCCACCCTTAAGTGAAGTACTTTCAAAGATAGCCATTAAGAACGCTGACCTAAACGTACAACAACAATTTGCGCTGTGAAATTGCGCAATTCAAATTTTCTATGATATCAAATTATAGGTTGTATACAATGGTTTCTGTACAGAAAGCAGCACTGTTATATTGGATGGGTTGTGTATAAATAATCCCTCTATTCTTTTGCTCCTGTGTTTGCACAGGTGTCATTATGAACACAATGGTAGCAGCAGATGTGTGTTATTATTGAGCCGCTGCTGAAATACCAGAAATCTCAAACTAACAGCAGACATTATGACTTGTCGCACAGGTGTTACATAAAACATTAAAAGTCAATACTTTTTTATTAAAATGAATGTCTATAATCTCAATCTCTTATAAACCTATGGTACACTTACACAAGTGTTTTCACTTTACCTGATTAGACCGATGTCCCAGTGTGGGGGCGTGTACACACACACTGTGCATGATTGACATTGCGCATTACGTCTCCGTCCAATATCAGCCTTAAGAGAGGCCTAATTAACCTTCAGTCAAAACATCTGTGTGGATGTGCAGGACTTTGACTGTTAGTAGAAATGTATGACGCAAAATGATACATTGTAGTTACACTAAGCAGCTAAAACCAGCACTCGCAAGTTAATTCAGTGTCATTATTATGATATTAGCATTTCTTCATATTATGAATTGAATGCTGTATAAGGCACAGTATCATTGCATATTTGTTTTGTTCCTCAACACGTGCCTGCTATTGTTGCTCATATCAATTCATTTCACAGATAGACAAAGTATGTTTGGCGTGCTTCATCCAGTTTTTCCATATCTTATTAGCTTCTAGTAATGTGACCAATTTGAGCTTGCATTACACACAGTCGCATGATCCCTCTCCTTAAAACCTTTATATCACATTCAATAATCCTTCAAGGCTTTGAATCATGTGGTATTATAGAATCTTTGTGTCCTTTGGATCAGGCGTTGTACAACCAACGTGCTGGAGTTTGTGAGCTGTGTTTTGAGGTTAACCGTTTGCTGCCTTTCAGCTTATCTACAAGAACACTGCTGAGTCACTCTCAATCACAGTATATGACCTGCTGCAATCTGCGACCATCTGTTCAACATACAGTACACGTTTCTTCTCAGACACCATTGTTAGTTTTCATGTTCATGCTACTGTACCTGTTTCATTTGGCATATTGCCCTTTGTTCACTCAGTAATACTATATCATTCTAACTCTTAAACCGCCATTTCACCTTAATTAACATTCATTTTGTTGTGAGTTTAAGCTCAGAATATATTGTTTTAGCTGTTGTGAGACTGTAGGGACATTTAGCCCATTACTCATGTCCTGTTCAAATGCAGAGATAACGTCTCAAATGTCTATGGGGTTACCTGCCCAGTCATTATGTTGATATTCAAATACTTTATTTGCATGGCAGACTAATCTGCAGCCCTCAACATCACCATATAAAGAAATGATGGTGCCTGTCTGTGCTCAAAGCAGTTAACACAGCAGAGGTATCTCTAGCCACAACCACCTCCAATGAGTATTTAGTCAGTTTATCACAGAAAAGTTACTCTTTTGTATCAGACTCTCTTTTGGACAGGTTCCCGTCTAGTTTCATCCGTTGACCTAATAGCTCTAAACCCTGTGAAAAAATAGGACACAAAGGCCTGGCAAACCTCAACCGTGGTCTTATTTGATGTCAGGAGGCTTTGTTCACCCTAGCCTCACATGTTTGCTTGTTACTGTACAAACACGTACAGTAGGAGAATAATAGAGATTAGGGGAAGTCTTTGTTAAGATAGACAGCCTGATAGACAGTGGAAAGAAAAGAGGCACAGGAAAAGAGGGAAGTTGGGCAGAGAGGAAGCAGGAGTCCATTCAAAGAGCACAAATCCATCAGGAACAGGATCTATTAAAGGCTTATATTTTAGACTATGTTTCATATTGAGGGCCTTAACCTGTTAAGCCCTGAGCCTGTTTTTCAGGTTTCAGGCTCGAAAATGACATGCCCAGAACGAATGACTATAGCTTCACTCCTAAAAGGGGTAAATGAGTAATCTTTTTTCTCAAAGCAATGATACACCTGTGAGTTGGATCTAGAAAAGTCAGAATCAATATAGATGTTTTTATTTTAAAGTAAATTCAGATTGAACATAGTAAAAAAAGTGTAAATTATAGTTTCCGCCCAAAGAAAAACCATTACTTATAGTGAAAACCACCTTTGAATGATGGGATAGTAGACTAAACGCTTTAGGAATGGCCCCGTAAAGTGAAGTTGTGTGTTGTCTTTCCTGGCTTTCGCTGCCTGAATTTTGGTCGCACAGTGATGATACTTATACCATTGGAATCTGTGGAATCTTAGCTTTCACAGGGGTAGACATTAAGGGTAAAATGCCACTGGCCCCACCATTGTAACCACTGGCCCGGAGCATTCATCCAAAAAAAAAATCGACTTATAATGAAGAAAATTAACACATTTGTTGCAATAGTAATTTATGCACTAACTACATTACTACTTGTACTACAACATTTGAATCATCAGTTCTTACTCATTTTCCTCAATTGTTCATATTTGGTTTATTAAAATAATGATATTGTGGTCATTGTCCGGACATCGACGGACTCCATTGTTTCCGGGGTAAAGGGGTAAACACGACAGTTGGGCACGCGTTCGCGCATTCGTGCACTGAGTCTACACAGCATTTCTATGTACAAACCCTGTGACAAATGTCTACTGTTCTATGGCCTCTTTTTTTGGTCTTCAACAACCAAAGGCGAAAGGGGACGCACCGCGTACGCGGTCGCGTTGGACGTTCGTGTCAACAACTGCCAAGCTGTGAGGGCCATGGGGGGCTCTGCGAAATGAGCGACGCGTCTCCCGACTAGGCTTGCGACGCTTCACACACGCTCGTCCACCACTCATTATTGTTTCGTTCCCCACTCTTCCATGCGAATACCAACACGACCTATTCCATCTATAATCACGCGGTTACGTCAGGGAGTGACGATGACGACTTCGACTGACTCACATCACGTAGTCCCGATCGAACACGGCCGCGGTATGGCAGTTGTCATGATAGCCATCGCGGTACCTCAGTTACCATGCCGCTGTGAACCCGCAGCTGATTTTGAATCGCTAGCAAGAGTTATGTAAAGAAAACCGGTCCAAATTTCTTTCCTACAGAGATGAAACGGGCGTCGACCAGTATCACACGTCCAACAGTCTTTCGGATTAGTTTTTTATAGGCGTTCGGAAGGCAATGTAGGGTATGGGCCGAATCCACTCGGGAAGAACTGTCCCACAAACTGATCTAACCCACAACGGCGGGAAATGGCGCATGTTTTTGCCCAGTTGTCTAACGGAGTGGTAATAGCACTATGCAGAATGAGCAAAGGGGACTTTCGATAAGAGCGACGCCATCATAATAAAGGCGGCACCATCTAATTCCGCAACTGTTTCTAAATAAGAAGGTGTAAACCTTATGGCGCACATTAAGTCGTACTGCGTCGCCTTTTAAAATTTAGGTTCAACCAAGTTTGTCCAGGAGGTTTGTGATGTCCAACTTGTACAAGTAAAGGTCACGCATTAGTGGGTCTCAGCGTCGCACGTCAATCTTGCCACTCGTAGTCTGGATTTTTCGTACGACGCCTTCATTGACATACCTTTTTCCTTTTTTTTTGTCCCTACCTCCCTTAAGGGGAAGCAGTAAACAGAGCGGTCGAGGACTTCGACAAGTCCTTAGTAACTTATAGGTCTGGGCGCCTCGAGCAAAATGCGGTATGCGGGCGGGGCCAGGGGTGAATTTTAGAATGTACTCTAAAAGAGAACCGACTATGAGGAGGTCTATTCTTGCATAACCCTAATGTCAATCATGTCAAAGCACTCGCGTGACGTGACCCGTTTAAGTGGCGATCTTCTCAGCCGAAGGCGAAGTGTCGACAGTACTTGCATTAATTACTGGCCGGCGAATAAGGATCCGTGAACTTATCCACTGTCCAAGAGCGTAATAACGGATAGTGACCGCAGCGCGAGAGGCGATTTAAGGGAACCCGGCATGCTTTAGGCACTGACAGAATCACTGTGTGGGCTAATATCAATAAACGTGAGGCCTCTCTTCTGTCATTTTGCGTCCGCCTCTGCGTCGTACTGTATTGGTCAATCACCGAGTTAAGGGCACGGGAAAAAGTCTACTAGGGCTGTGTTTGCGTTACACTATTGCGTACTGTAGCTAACATATTTCGCGCGCTCCGCTAATTTCGTCGTGGGCATGAGCACGTTAGGCTGGTTCGCGCCGGGAATTACTTTTTTCCTCCGACTTATAGACCATATGATTACCGAATCGATGTGTCTCGAGATCGGGTACCCACGAGGGCGACGGATTCATCCTCCGATTTAGACTGCCAGAGGCGCGAAATAGTGCCTGATGGCATTTCACTCTGCGACAATCGCCACAGGCTACGCGAGTGTAGGTAACGCTCTACCTTCCTGACGTAGCTGTTAAATTCCAAGGCGGTTTATGCAGTCATTTATCCTAATACGAATTGCCAATGACCGTCCTATGGAATATTGTCTTGGTCACGAAGTTTTTAGAGTCGGAAGCGAGCGACTCAAAGGATGTCATTGTCAGTACCGAAAGCCGATACACATTTGCGAGGACGGTGCAAAGTCTCTGACCACTTTATGACATAATAGTCCTTATTCAGTGAGCATTACGCATAAATCTACTAGAGTTTAACCGATGTGAGGGTGGACCCTCTTACTTGTACGTCTATAACCCAGGTCCATATGAGTGGCGGAGCGTGTTCGTAGAGATATGGAACTTAGCCGTTATTACACCTCAAACCCTTTCGATTGACGCAGTGGATGAATGCCCTTCGTCCAACGCCGTTGCGTTCCGGCTGGTCACCTTTCGATTCCAACGACGCCACCGACTTACCGCCACGGGCCGTGGCTCCTCACTGGTAGGCGGCAAAAGAGCCGACCGTCCGATGATGGGCGTCAAAAGACGGGCGTTGAAAAGGTTGACATCGGGTTGGGCGATTCATTAAACTATTCAGGGTTTCCACCTGATTGCAAACCTGGGACCCACGGTTGTACGGTAAACTCACGCATTTTCCCTGCGAATTACAGTGGGAGGCAACGAGGCAAGAACGAGGGGCTGAGAACGACTTCGGGGAAAGAGTGCATCCCGACTACGGTTACGTCCACCGCCGGGCGCCACGACAGAATGCGCACGGTCCTCCTAGCCTACCTCAACTGTAGGACAGGGACGGATTGAAGAGGGCATTCAAGTTGTTTTGTAGTCCAGGCCATGAGATGGTAACTTTTTTTTCTGGGAACGACAACAAAAATCGAGAGGTCGTGAAACTTCAATACAGCCTAGGTCAAAGGAAAACGGTCAACGTCATCATATGGCTAGTATGTAGTGTAACAGAAAAACAGGCGTACCATGTTAGTGCTCTGGTCACAGAGTTACGCCACCCGAGTACTGAGCGACGGTTCTGATGTTGGGACGTCTAGCTGTGTTGTTTCCCAAGTCTGCGTGCAGAAACGTCTACGCAAAGCAGGTGCTGAGCATCGGCTACACAAGAGGACACAGCAATACAACGACACACAATACCCGAAGTAGTTTTCGGGACGCCCCAAAAAGGAATTCCCTCCCCCACTAATGTCTGCGTACGAAGGACCTCCTCTCGACAATTCCGACAATTAGGGACAAACACACACACACAGCGCGCACACAGGCACACACAACACACACACCACACACACGACACACAACCACACACACACACAAACACACAACACACACACAACACAACACACACACACCACACACGACACACACAGCACACATGTTACTCGAACGTGTCAAAGGAGCTGCAGGCGGAGCGTTATAGGCTTCTCCACTAACCTACTCTGGCAGTAGGTAGGGCGGGGGGAAGCCGTGTAGAGGGCCCCTCCTCATGTTTCCGACCTTGCCTCTAGGTAAGATCTCGAGACACAACCCTCTGTCTACGGAGATCGGACACAGTTGGAATGAGCCCACAAGTACGATATGAGGGAACCATTGATCATCTGACGCATCGTCTCACGGTTTTTTTGTTTTTTTTTTTGTTTTTTTTGTTTTTTTTTTTTTTTTTTTTTTTTTTTTTTTTTTTTTTTTTTTCCATACACAACACAAAGCATAAACACATTGACACCGAAATATTAACAATCGAATCGGGTCCACTATCGTGGACAACTTAGTCAAACGATCATAAACCACATTGTACAATCGAATCTGGCTCCACTAAATACGTGGACATACTGTTCAGACGGTCGACACACACCACGTCGGAAGGAGTAAAGGGTAAACCATGGTGCACATTTGCACTCCAAAACAAGAAACATTGAGAGAAAACAACTACCAATCTAGTAGGCAAAAAGCCAAGTAAGATCCGACCAACAGGGGACAGGAAACAACGGTGGAATGCAATTATTTGCGGAATATCTAATATCGTTTAAGGTGAGACCAGCAGCAGCAAAGGGAAACCAGAGGGGATCGGGTATCCCTTGCATTGTGTACACCTCTAATAGGGCCGACTTGTTTTCGTAAGTAAGTAGTTTGTCCCAACCAAAATAGGTGTCTGGAATAGACAGGTCCGATAAAAGGGTTTGGGCACACCTCTTTAGGGTAACGAAAACAGCTCCCTTGGTCGTCGAATGAAAGGACCAAAATCCTGCGACAGTGACCGACGTGGAGAGTTATACTACCGGTCATATTTGTTCCAGAGACAGCCGAGACATGGTAGTTACGGCCGAACTGTTCATCGGATGGGCGGCGACTCTCATCTCTTATATTTTCATAACCGATATCCGCTTTAACAGGTCGTCAAATCCTATTACTTCCAAGATTAGATTAGATAATGTAGCTCCTGGTAATGTAGAAAGATTGAGGACTACTGTCCTCGCGGTCTTTCACGTAATATGTTTATTATTATGAGTATTATTCTCGTC
>NW_011334623.1:502828-521273 GCF_000735185.1 Notothenia coriiceps
AGATGGCCTTAAGTTCTCCAGCAAAATGTCTTGATAAACTTGAGAATTCATTTTTCCGTCGATGATGGCAATCTGTCCAGGCCCTGAGGCAGCAAAGCAGCCCCAAACCATGATGCTCCCTCCACCATACTTCATAGTTGGGATGAGGTTTTGATGTTGTGCCTTTTTTTCTCCACACATAGCGTTGTGTGTTCCTTCCAAACAACTCAACTTTGGTTTCATCTGTCCACAGAATATTTTGCCAGTAGTGCTGTGGAACATCCAGGTGCTCTTTTGCAAACTTCAAACGTGCAGCAATGTTTTTTCTGGACAGCAGTGGCTTCCTCCATTTCATGACCAACTTATGCAGAAATCCAGGTAATTCAAAAGGGTTCACATACTTTTTCTTGCAACTGTATATGCACGGTCAGATTCTTAACGGTGTCTCGGCTGTCTCCTTTGTTTGTTTTACGACCCGGCGAATCAGTAACATATGAGTGAAAAGAGCTGAATTGATTTACTTCCCAGAGCACAAGACCCACCGTGACAGAAGCACATAGTCTTCTGACCCGAGTCACTCTGCACTGTGTGACTGTTGTTTTACAAACAAGCTAATGTATTCGAAGGGCGCTGACCGTGGAGAGGAGACAATGGGTTTGAACTGTAACATATAGCAAAGGATTAAGGATTAGTGGGAGGGGGGGTCACACCAAAACAGACAGCACTGTAGACAACAAGAAGAGGATTAGGAGTTTCACGTTGAACAATAAACTGACTGCTGTAAATACAGGTCAGAGAGCTGGAGAAACAGTGAGGGATCATGATGCTGAGTCCTCATTGTCTATCGCCGATACTCAAATATGACAGTGAACTAAAGGCCACTTGACACACAGATTAGCTGGGAATTTGGGAACTGGGGCACATTGACTATTATGTATCATGATGGGAAAGACCTACAATAACTCAGCATGTAAGAAAAACAACAAGAGTTTGTGCAGAATGCAGATCCTCAAGCAACAATCACCACAACCTTTTTCAATGTATTTATTTGTATGTACATTTTTTAAGGGGATCAGAAAGGGGAATGGTTATATTTTTCTTTGTTGATCATGTTTAAATAATAAAAAGTCCATTGAAATCCAAAGAGAGCCGTGTGAAGTATCTATATATTGAAAGCAGATGTTCAGTTGACATGCGTCTTTATAAAGAATGGATACAAATGTTTTACTGGAAAAGTAAAAATAATCCACACAAGACTGCATCCCAAACCATTCGTTCACACATCCACACCCAGGGTTTAGGAATCTGCTGGATAAATGTTTTTACAGTGAGAGAAGGGGAGAATGAAGCAACTGAACCTGAGTCACTTGTGTTTCCCCTTCCCCGGTCCAAAAAACATAGATGCCAGAAAATCTGGAATTTTTCAAAGTTTTTCGCATCAAGACGCGGAGCAACCTGGTTTCTGATGTGCAGGTTTTAACAAGACATTCCCATTTCCTACAGGCAATTCATTTTATTTTTTAAAGCGTCACCACAATTGTGCATTAACCTTCACTACATGTTATATTTAATTGTGAGCATGGCAACAAAGCTCCGTCATCAAGTAATTTGAATCGAAACCACAATTTTCCCTAGAGCTACATGAAGACTAACCACACCTAAGTGTCACATCATGAAAACAGATACATTTCCCAGTGTGGTTTGTTTCTTTTTTTGGAGGGAAAACTCAAATGATGTCATCCTACTGATGAGGCAACCTTTTTTGTTTAATTTGGACGACTTTGAGATAATGATTAGGCCTTGCTTTATTAAAAACTTGGCCGAATAATTTTCATTCAGCCTCTTACCATTCAGAAATTAATTAAGTCAAGTCCAAGGTTGAGATTTATGGTGAAATACACGCCTTTGGATGGCGACATTGGTTTGCTTTGAGCCTCGTGCTGAACTGCCTTGAACTGCTGATAAGCCCCTTATTTGTAAATAGTTTTTCCCTTCCAAGAAACATTCCATAGTGGTGACATCATCACTCAGAGGCCCTGTCACCCGCAGAGCCCACTAACAATGACCGCTCCCTGCTTTGACTTTATTAAAGAAGTGCATCTCATAAACCACATGGGGAAACATGAATGCATGTGCCGGGTGTGAGCTGGGAAAGTGTTACTCGTCTGACCCGCTCCAGACATTGACTAATGGGTAAAAATAGTAAGTGAGCGCCTCTCAATTACTTCTAAACTGTGTCAATGAGAAGCTATGTAGAAAAATGCTACATTACAAGGAAGAATACATGTTATAATAGGAAGGAGAATCTATTTATGTATTTTAAGAAAGAAGAACCGACTGTATTTCGTAACAGTTAAGGAAAGAAATGTGTAATAGTAGGTGTGGGGAAGTAAGTAAAGTTTATTTATAAAGCGCTTTTCACAGACAAAGTCACAAAGTGCTTGACAAAACAATAAAACATCATCATAGGAATCGTACTATGATAATGACCACACAAGCCACGTGTTGAGAAGTCATAAAAGCACCAAAACACAATAAAAACACAATGAAAACACAATAAAACACAATGAAAACAAAATAAAAAAGAATAAAATCAAGCACACCGGTTACCCAAACGCCTTCCCAAACAGGAATGTCTTTAAATTATTTTTAAAGGAGTCAACAGAGTCAGCAGACCGTAGATGAGCGGGCAGAGCGTTCCATAGCTGAGGAGCCACCGCCTCGAACGCCCTTTCACCGGGGGTCTTAAGGTGGGTACGTGGGACAGACAGTAAATTGTGCATACTGTGACCTGAGTGGGCGTGCTGATGTATAAGGATGAATTAGGTCAGCCATATATCTGACCGTGTAGGTGAGGGTGAGGATTTTGAACTGTATCCTATAAGCTACAGGGAGCCAGTGAAGAGATCTGAGTATTGGGGTAATGTGGGACCGTTCATTTGACCGGGTGAGAAGTCTTGCAGCTGCATTTTGGACTGCCTGCAGACGACCAAGAGCAGACATGCTGAGAGAAGAGAACAATGCGTTGCAGTAGTCAATGCGAGATGAAATAAACGCATGTATAATCAATTCTAGGTCGGGTGTTGAAACTACAGCTCTCAGTTTACTAACGTTTCGTAGGTGGAAGAAACAAAATCTTGTCAGTTTCTTAATATGGGTATCAAACGACGCGGATTGGTCAAATATTACCCCTAAGTTACGTAGTTTGGAGTTAGCAGCAGAGGAATATGGTCCAATACTTTTCAAAATCATGGGGCTAACCTTTTCGGGTGCAACAACCAGAACCTCCTTCTTATCAGCATTGAGTCGTAAGAAGTTATCTGCAGTCCAGTCCTTAATAGCACTAAGACATTCTAAGAGCCTAGATATCCTAAAAGCCTCACTAGGTTTGAATGAAATGTGGAGCTGGATATCGTCCACGTATAAGTGATATGAAATGTTAAATCTGTTTATGATCTGTCCTAAGGGTGAATAACAGAGGCCCCAAGACCGAGCCCTGCGGGACACCACAGGACAGTGGAGAGGAGTCTGACACAAAGTCTCCAATCGAGACGGTGAAACTTCTGTCAGCAAGATATGATGCAAACCAGTCTAGTGCTATGACACCCACGTAACCTCTTGATCAGGATATGGTGGTCTACAGTTTCAAACGCAGAACTTAGGTCAATAAGTACTAACACAGAGCAATCACCCACATCAGAAGCCATCAGGATGTCGTTAGAAACCCTCAGGAGGGCTGTTTCAGTGGAGTGCTTTTTCCGAAACCCCGACTGGAACTTATCATAAATATTGTGCCTCTCCAATGCAGCATTGAGTTGGTTAGCCACAACCTGAACTTTTGACAGAAAGGGTAGTTTTGATATAGGCCTGTAGTTCACGAGCAGATCTGAGTTAGTTTTCTTCAATATGTGTCACGGTTTGTGAAACAAGCAGGACCCAAATGCAGATATAAACTGAAACTTCCTTTATTTCAAGGCTATGATATATATATATATAGACAATGACAAAACAGAACACTCACCGCAGAACTAGTCAGGGAACAAGACGAACCGACCAAGACAGACAGACAACCCAGAACTTAAATACACACAAGACTCAATCACACAACAAGACACAGGTGAGGAGGGAGGAGAAAACACAGGGGCCCAGGTGAACATAATCAGACAATTAGACACACCAGGGAAACTAATGACAAGAGGAAAACACAGGGAAAAGGACCAGACAATAACCCAAAGGAAAACATGACATGGAAAATAGCAAAAACACCCAAACCTACAAAACTATAAACGTGACCTAACATGAGAATCGTGACAATATGGGCTGAATAGTGGGATGCTTAAAATAGGAAGAGAACCATCCTGTAGACAAGGAAGTATTAAGAATGGCTGATACAGCACTGCCAATGGTTGGTAAAACTTTTAAAAATGGGGAAGTTGGTATTACATCCAGAGGGCAGGAAGATGGCTTCATTCTCCTAATCAAATCCATCAGGTCTTGTGAGTTGATAGGTTGGAAGGAGCCAAGAACAGAATGGGATGGAGAGGGGCTAGAGTTGGGCAATGAAGTCCCAGGATGAATACTGGACCTAATTGATGCTACCTTATCTACAAATAAGATAAGGCAGTCATCATCATAATTGCAGTCAGCCTTTCGAAAGACATGGTAATGTAGATAGTGGGTGGTGAAACAATGTTATTAATTGTGTCAAATAGCATCTTGGGATTTTTTTGTTGTTGAAGAAATTAACGTAGCAAAGTAAGCAGTCCGGGCTTCTTTTACTAATGCATTAAAATAATATCTTAGATCTTTGAGATATAGGCGATGCACTTCCAGCCCAGTGGTTTTCCATAGTCGTTCTGTCCTGCGACACTTCCGCCTCAGGCAGCAGACAGCTTCTGTTATCCATGGAGAAGTGTTGCAGATAGCTCTCCTATCCTTTAGCGGTGCCACTTTGTCCAGCAACGTGGAGCAATGCTGATTAAAAGACTGTATTAAAATGTTTACATCATTCATAGTGTTATTATCACAGCAAAAGTTGTACTGTGAACTGATCAAAGTGGTACCTACTTGGTGTGAAAGCGGCTAATGTCTTTTATATAGTACTGCCATACTGTAAAATGACAGAAGTTGTAGTCTCTTTTTGTGCAGTTAAAACAAATTTAGTTTTACATTTGGCTTTCTGTATTTGTAATTACAGGGCATTAGTCAATTTAGACTCAAAATTAACTAATGAGGGTCAAGAAGTCATAAACTTTGAATCAAGTATTGGGGGGATTGGCAGTGTTTTCTCTTCACTTATTCTACAGTCAAACTAATGGTCAAGTCTGAGTGTTTCTTCCACCTCAAATACCTAAGTAGCCTATACATCCAAATGGGAATGTCGTAACCATGGTTGAAACAAAGCGCACATTGCATTTCAACGTGATGCAAGCACAACACGAGAATGTGTCACACTTAGAAGGAGAAATGCCCACTATTGCCATGACCTTTGACCTAGGCTACTTCTCGCTCTGAAGGAGAAGTGAGGAAACAGAGTGCAGGAGGAACAGGTTGAGAGCAGGAGGAAAACAGGGCATTACTATACCAGGGTAAGAAACTATTAACAATCATAATTACATTTGTATAGCCTCAATTTAACCAGCTGTTTTTCAGAGGTGGGAGAAGTACACAGATCTTGTACTTAAGTAAAAGTAGAAGCAGAGTGTAGGAATACTCTGCTACAAGTAAAAGTCCTGCGTTCAAAATGTTCCTCAAGTAAAAGTAGTTAATTTTGATACTTTAAGTATATTTTGCTTATAAAAATGTGTACTCAAGTACAATTTTGAATGCAAAACTTTTACTTGTAATAACTGTACTGGAGTATTTTGACTGAAGCTAAAGTAGTTAAATAAATGTAGTGGAGTATAAGTAGGCCTACACTATTAACCTCTGAATTGTGGGTGTAGAAAGCATCAAAAAGTGGAAATACTCAATTTAAGTACAAGTCTCTCAAAATTAAATGTACAGTAAATGTTCTTTACACCCAGTGGTGGGAAGTGACTACTCTAAGTACATTTACTCAAGTACACTACTTATGTACAATTGTGTACTGTCTTGCACTTTATTTGTCCACTACATTTATTTAATACCTTTAGTTGCTTTGTAAATTTGGATTAATAATGTGAAATATAAACAAAATGTATAAGATTAGTTACACCTGGATTAACATTCAAAAGCAGTATACAAAGTGATTAAAATAAGTCACCACACTTTACCATAATTGATACAACACAATAATGCATAAAAAATAGCCTACTAAAACATATAATACATACATATTATTCTGAAACGGGCCAATCTGCATTTATAACGAGTTCTGGTTCTTTAAGTATTAATGCTAATACTTTTACTTGAGTAACATTTTGAATGCAAGGCTTTTTTTCTGTTTAAATACTCCTCCTTTGTTTTGCATCAATGCTCAGTATTGTATCTTGTGTTCGGTTATCGTGTTGTTTACATGTGCGTGCTGACTGTTTTTAAAAAGGGATACCACGTGACTAACTGCTCCAGTAGTAGGACGTCCCTGCGGTCTCTACAGTACAGACAAGTATTAGATAACACGACAAGAAGGAGGACCCTCCCGTGGGCAGTGGCTCTAAAACCCTTCAACGTGACTGTTTTCACGGAGCTGTCAGAAAATACATCTCATTCCTCTGGATAAACTGTGACGAGTTTGTGGACGAAACTATTGAATACTGACGCGAATGGTAAGAGGGAATTTTACGCTTCCTTGTTTTTGTGTTACGTTATTCTTTCATGTATTCGACTTTGGGTTTATTTTGCACTTGTTATATAAAGATTTGAACTAAAATGTATGGAGTTTTAGTTGTTCTTAACCGCTATAGCAGTCGTTGTCAATGTCAATATTTTTGAGACGGTACGTTTTATTGACTTTATGTTACATTATTCTTATTTGGGTTTATTTTGTATTTGTGAGAGATTAATTTGAACTGAAAAGTGTGTAGTTTTAGTAGATTTTAACCGCTTTGGCAGTCTTTAGTACACATTTTAATACTTTGAGACGGTAATGTACGTTTTATTGACTTTATATTACATTAATCTTTCACTCATTCTTATTTGGGTCTATTTTGTATTTGTTATGTATACATTTGAACAAAAATTGTTGTAGCTTTAGTAGACTTTAACGGTACCGCTTTGGCAGTCGTTAGTAGGCTACACATTTGTAATACTTTAAGATATTGACGCGGATGGTAAGACGGAATATACGGCTTTTTTCTTACGTTACATTATTCTTTTACGTATTCTTCTTTAGGTTCATTTTTTATTGATACATTTGACCCAAAATGTATGCGGTTTTGGTAGATTTTAAACGCTTTGGCAGACGTTAGTACCCAATTTGGGTAGCCAATGCTCGTGTTAACGTTTTTTAATGCTTTGTTACTGGTTATATTTAAATCATTATTTTGTTGATGTTCTGTGTGTTGGGATGCAGGGTGTCAGTCGCTCATTGAGCCACATCCGCAGCAGTGAATCTAACTGCGTCACCAAGATATTTCTCGACAGTTGAGTCACATTACAAAGCCTTTAAGTGAAATATCCGGTGGTATTTTGTTCAATATTGCACCATAATACTTTGTGGCTGCAGAAATAGTTGGTGCATTTAAAATGTTGTTTTTCTGTAATCTGGGACACCGAGCACTAACCTGATCTCCAAACCGCGCCCACTCCTTTTTCGACACAAACAACAACTTTCACGCGGAGAGAGCAGCCCTGTAGTTACAAGAAAACACTTGTGGTTTTGGTTTTGTGTTGCTACATCAAGTATTTTTTCCTATTTATCCATGTGTAAAGAATATATAAATGAGAAAAATGAAGCTGTACGGTTTACATGTATCATTAGTAGTAATTACAGTAGTACGCATTAAGTAAATGTGTGAATTTGTCGCCCTCTGTGGTTTCCAACCTTTCCAATACATGGTTTTTAACAGGTTGAACAAGTATAAGACATGGTAAAATGACAGGCTGTTTGACTTGTGAAAGTGCTTTAGAGCTGTATTTTGTTGGTGTCAAACACTTATCCAACGCTTTTTTTGTACTTAGTTAAGCAAGCCAACAAAGGCTTTCCAATTATTTGTATTTCTGTAAAATATATATTTGGTGCAGGGCTGATTTAACCCACAATGGGACCCTCCTTTAGCATCCCACTTTCCTTATCCACAAGTTACTTTGTGCAGATTTGATGAGATGGAAATATATTGAGGTGAATGCACATACAGTCTATCTATGAACCATATAATTGTCAATATCAACTGAAATGTTTTACTACAATGATTGAGCAAATGGTCCGATGGTCTTTGAGTGGAAAAAAAAGCATTTTTGTTCAGAAATCTGGACCAGTAGTATGCAACAATTACTATCAGGAAAATACACATTTTACGCCTTACATAGTGTAATCTATCAGCAGCAGAACCATATCTCTCTCAGCCCTAAAGCCCATCCCATACAACACATATCTTCATTTACGGCCTACGCACAGCTGATAGAAGTACTGACGCACAGAGGGATGTGGTTATCTTCCACCTACATGAAAAACTCACGATAGGCTGTAGGTGTTATAAGACCAAGCTGGTAAAGCATGCTAAAAATCCAGCTCTGAAGAGAAAGCATGGCTCTAATTGAATTCTAGATGCAGATAGCTGCTGGGGAATGTGGGAAACATTCCTCACACGAAGCCCATATTTTTTTTGTGTGTGACCTGCAGACCTTAACGGTGGACCTTTGACTGGCCGACACCAGAGCAGGTGGAGAATCAGGTCCTCTGACACGGCAGGGCAGTGGATTCTGCTGGAGATTTATTTGGTGTTGGTTCAGTTACCTGTTGCTGGAGGAGTAATTACTCAGCAGGTTAGGGCACATGTGTATTTGATCACATAAAACACAAGAGGGCTGGTGTGTCGGGGGGGGGGAACTGAGTAGGGGTTTGGGCAATTAATAGCTTGTGTGTTTGGAAGTAATCTTTGCCAGTAAAAAAAACCAGATCACACCGCAATAAAACTCTGCAGGCCTCACACTCAACCTCTGACCTTCCTCTCATGCAGGGACATGACGATGGACTCTCCATCAACACCATCAGCAGGACCAGCATCTAACACAGGACTTTCACGCCTGGGGGGCATTGAAGACTTGACATTAAAGATGGGGCCGTCACGGAGGAACCTCTTCGGGCCCGTGGACCACCAGCAGCTGCAGCAGGACTTCCAGCAGCTGCTCTCGGTTAACTTGGAGGTGGCAAACAAGCGCTGGAACTTCAATTTCCAGAGCGATATGCCGGGAGAGGAGTCCACCATCCAGTGGGAGTCGCTCAGGTACCAGGACGTGCCGGTGTTTTACCACGGCTGCACGGTTAGGTCGGTGGGGAAAATACGGACATTGTCTTCGTCAAGCGAGGCGTCCCCGGGGTCCAGCAGCTCGTCCGGGTGTGGGGACGAGTATCCGGAGGTGTCCACAAGGGAGTACTACCGGATCCAACGGCAAAGAAAACGGAGACAGTCTACCATCACAGGTTAGTCCACCAAATGCTTTAAATAAAGCAATCGCAATTTGTGGTATGCTTACTCTTTTTCTTGCCAAGAGTTGAAGTCCAACTGTTCCTTGGCATTATGCAAAGTGACAAGCAGCAGATTTTTTTGCAATGCAGCAAATCTATTTCCGCTGACTTTGCATTGTTTTCTTTCCCTCTACAGATTTCTTCAAAGTGAAGAAGACGAAGTTCCTGCATTACAAAGGTTCTTCTCGGCAGTAGAAAAGCACACATCAAACCGATGGACGATCACCTAGTGGTCGACATCCGTCTACAGGTCACCTCACATTGATGTGTCACATCATATGTATATTTATGTAGCAATTTGTGACTGACTGTTCACAAGCTCATTCAGCGGGGGCTTTAAAACTTCTCTGACAACATATACCTTAGATTTCAGCAAAAGGAAGCTACCATTTTTATAGTTCATCAAGCTCAGACGGTTTTGTAGATAATTATAAATGTTTTATGTATTCTGTATACTGTTTTCCTCATCTTTAAACTGTGAAACTTATTTGAATGCACTCTTAACAACATAACACAGGCTCTAGTATTGAGAGGTTCATTTTCTTCTGAATGGGCCTTGGATTTTGACCTCAGTCCTTGACCTTTTTCTCGCTCTTGCTAAAAGTCATAAGAGGTTTTGATTAGCCGAGTTACTATTCCTGGCCTCGTGCCACACTTAGCCTTTCAGTCTCACCCCGGGGCTGCGATAGCACGAGTCGAGCCAGGGGTCAAAATCTCACCCAGGGCTCAAAATCTGGCAGCTCGACTGTGATTAGCTGCAGGGCAAAGGTCAGCGCTGGAGGTTTAGCTATGAGCTAATGCGGCCGTCGCTGTACAACAGTGACTTAAATAGCTATTTGATTATTTATTTATTATTCACAATGCTAAATTGTAAAAAAAAAAAAAAAAACGTAGAAACAAAAAAATAGACATGCAATGCATTAAATGAGATTAGACAAGGTTTTTTTTTAATTTTTTTTTTACTTTTATTGTCATTACACAGTAGGCCTACTTACTATGTAACAAAATGTTTTCTCTGCATTTGACCCATCCTAGTGTTCGGAGTTTGTGGAATCCTGTGCCATTAGTGCCCAAAAAAGTTATGAGTTGTTGCCACTTACTAATACTGGCCGTTTATATTTAACAACATAATAACTGCTAATCATATTAGCTTTCTGCTTTGCATTGTTGCATAATGGGCTGGTCAAATCTTATGGCAGCAGACCAAAACACACCTATAACTTTAGTCAGCTTCATGCGTGTAATAATGTAGCATTTTATCAGTGTGTCGCAGCTCAAAGGAACCTATGAAGAGTGGAGCTGCTTCACTTTTCTGTCTCTGTTCCCTTCTATACGTGCTCGTGTGTAAACACAGATCTGATTGTGTATGAGTGTTTCGGTTTGGTGTGAATCTTGAGGTTTGTGGCAGCTGAGGCAGATAAAACCAAAGACAAATTACTGTGCCATTAAATTAGAAACATTTATACAGGTCGCTCATCGGTCATCGAGGGTCTCAAACAAGTCTTGGTCTTTAGATAAGATGTGTTCCTACAGTCGTTTTAATTTGTTAATGGAAAACAAGCCATAATCAGGATTAATCCATTCTACCTCATGAATTCAGTGAAACAAACACATGTCATTTAAATGAAAGAAAACTAAACCAATGCAGCTCGGGGTTGTTTTCGTTTGCAGGCGAAAGAGAGAGAGAAACCAGGGGGGGGGGGGGGAGGAGGGGTCTATTATTTTGTTGTGGTAAAAGCTGTCGAGGTTCAGCGCTTAGTGTAGGGTTTCACATCATGTAAAAGAGTCAGTGTGTCAGAGAGGGGCCCCGCTCCGAGCTGAGGAAACTAGGGTTCCTCAGGAGGAGGAGGAGGAGGAAGGGGGGGAGGCAGCTATTGTTGTTTCTCCCTTCCTTTGCTCCCACATAAATAAAGCAGAGGACTATTCAAGTGGGGGAAAGGGAAAAGCTTTAATAAGGGAACCTTCCCCAGAAAGTGTTCAGACCCCTTCATGGATCGAGGGATTTCCCCAGCCAGTCAAGTGGCCGCGACTCACACACTCTTTTGTTTATCTCAGTCCGCCGTCAGGAATCAACCCCCCTCAGTCAGCCAAAGACTGTCATTAAAGCAGTTGTTCATAAATCTGTTACTCCTATAAGGCGCTGTTTCCCAGATCTAAAAATAGCAAGCATGGCTTTTTGAAATGATTTGATAATTTACAGGATTTCTTTGTCAATGTATCGGTGTGTTTGTGTGTGTAAGAGAATGTGTGTGCACCAGACGAAACTTTAAAAAAAATCTATATTAACTTATGAGTTATGCTTGCGGTATAACTAATTGTGTCTTCTGGACCTATATATTTGCACTACTTTAAAACATTATTGACAAGTTAATTAAAAAAAGTACAACCTGTTCTCTGAGAACAGGTTGTACTTTTTTCACATTGAGAATTTTTGGCAGCATTGTTGGTGTTTCTTAAGTCTGTTTGGTGGAAAAACTAAATTAAAAAACCTGTTTCGATAAAGTTAGTTAGTGTCTCGTTGTGCCCAAGCAAACTTCCCTTTTCAAAATCACGTGACGCAGCTATATCGAAGTGTAGCATTATTTGTTTTTGTATATGCATGAATGTATGATAATCCAACTTTTGTAATAATTGTATTATAATTGAATGCTGGTTTATGCTCCCTTTCAACATGTAAGAAGTGTATTTGTGTAGGATCATATCCTTTTTGATAATAATTGTAAAGATGTATTGCTGGGTTGTTGGTGCTTTGTAAAATGCCTTTCAAATGTGTCGATTTCATATAGCGTGCTCTAAATAATAAAATGAATGTATGAGATTCATATAAACTACAAAATGCTGGTCCGAAGTTTTTGTTTCCACTCTGGTTTTAGTTGTTAGGCATGGATGTATTACTAAGAGCACTTTATTCACTTATAGTGACCCCTGGTGGACTGCAGTGACATTGCACACAGTCAATTACCTGGAAATATACCAAAAACCTTAAAAGAAAACAATAGAACTAAATTCATTTAAAAAATCCCCCCATTTGTATTTTATCTGACATATTTTATACATTACTCACAATTTACAAAATGTAATTTGCATTTATTTAAAATGAAAATTTGCATTTACATCGGTTAAAAGTCGACAAGTACACATAAATAAAGATAAAACAAAAAGACACCACAGATAGTGTAATTTACATTCTTTTACACAAAGTCGAGACTCGTTTTTAGCTCCGGGGCTCTTGGTTTAGTGCGTGGAACACGTCTCACATCACAGATGGTGGCACGAAGAAGCCCTGATGTCAACGTCTCCACATGTTAAAAGCACTTAAAGTGGTTATAAGCAGGGGAGCAAACTACTTGGTTTTTCTGTTCGCTATAAAATCACAAATTAAAGTCTCTTTTTTTACAGATTTCAACCAAAATCATCTTGCTTAAAAATGAAGGCTGGTTTTTGACACTGCTAAGACATTAACTCACATAAAGCTGGTGTTTCATGAACATTTCCTCACTCAAACTTAGACATAAAGTATTTTACCTTGAAAATGTAATTAATCTGTTCAAACACAGATTCACAAACGTGCAACTTCACACAAGAAACAAATTGAGTTTTTTCTAAAATGTCAGTATGCACTTCACACCTAAATGTGCAATAGGCATGCTACACTGTAAACTAAATGTGAGACGTGGGTTTTTCGACAGAATTGTGTTTCTGTCAGTTAAAAGGGTGTTTGTGAAAGTGTTTTTTAAAACAACTGTGTGTGACGTGAGACACTGAAACTTAAAAAAGGAATAAGCATATATCAATCCCTGACTGACATATATTATAAAGAGAAATGAGAGAACCAGTCCCCTTATACAGTAACCTGATTACACAAAACTGTACACAAGAGAAATCAAAGCTTCCCAAAACCCTGCTAAGGTCTGAGTGGTTCATTAAAAATCTTTAAGACTTGTTACTGGACTACAGTGCAATATTATTCATCTGGACCAAAAATATCATACATATCTACAAAAGCTGACAATCAATTTATACATTACAATTATTATTCACATTCTTCAGGCAACTGAAAGTCTCAGAGGGCTTGATCTTAACTAAAGAGCTTCTTATCTAAAATTCCAATCTTATTTTTACATCCATTTAAATCCTTAAATATGTACAGTAGTAGTGTGATGGTGCAGATTGGACGGCAAAGTCCATTTTAAAAGTATATTCTTTTAAAACCAGCATTCAGTTTAAACTTCATATCTTTCTTTTCACACTAAAATAATTGAGCATTTACACTTTTAGGCTTCTAGTGACAGGATAAGACTGCAGTGTTGTGCCCTGTGGCTGTGAACCGTCCTGGCTGTGTGGAACAACAGCCCACCAATTTTTTCCATCTCCCAAAACTCACCTAAAATGAGCAGTTTGTGAGCTGCGTTGTCACTCGATAAGAGTAGCAACATTACAGCTGACAGGACGATGGAGCGTTCACAGCTGGCGACGCAGCGCTTGTCTTTCTCTCCACATCTCACGCACCTCTTTGTGGAGCAAAGGAGTGATGAACACAATGCTGCCCGCCGTCTGTAGCAGGAAATAAAAGGAAAGTTACACAAGGGTTTGCAAGAGGACACACAGTAAAGAAAAGTAAAGAAAAGTGATGAAAAATGGGCAAAACTAATTGGTTTATGAGCCCGAAATTAAAATGTACTTTAGGACCAAGGAAAAAAAGACAAGTCACATTAATATAGTAAGTAAGAATTGGCAAAAAAAAAAAATATTCATGCCAATATATTGTAAAAACAGACACCTGTAGGATGGGCATTTTCAACAACCGACATTTTGAAAAGCACAGGTGTTATTAACGATGGCTCTGCTTTGAAGTGCACAGGTGTTACTAACGATACTAACGATGGCTCTGCTTTGAAGTGCACAGGTGTTACTAACGATACTAACGATGGCTGTGTTCATTACCGACCCTTATCATCTACACCTGTGCTTTCCCTACTGTGGAAATGTCTTCAGTTAAAAGGACTGCTGTGATAGGAGGACACTATCTCACCATGGCGATGAAGAAGTAGAAGACTTGAATCCAGCCCAGCTTGCTCTCTATCAGCGACACCAGGTACTGCAGGATGACAGAGATTACATGTATATAAAACAAGGAGTGTGCTAGTAGGAGGAAATAACATTAACAACTCAAATAAATGAGATAAATAAAAACAGTTTAAAATAACCATAGAAAATACCATAACACTCACTGAAATGGGCAAAGACCGTAGTTAAAATAACTACATTGAGAAATGCAAGGTTTTCCAGTGTATACATTACAAAACAAACATTTTTAAATGTATTTAACTAAAAAAATTAACTAAAAAAAACGTATGGTTATAAAGATGGATAAATAAATGTTGAATCAATTCTGAACTATTTGATACATGGACAATTAAAATGTACAAATACATTGAGATAGAAAAATGTATTCGATGACTTTAAATATATTGGCTCTTTTTTGGTATGGACTGAAGCAGCAGGGTAAATGTGGCTTAACAAGCCATGATGGAACAACATTGAACAGCTTTGCCTGTTATTGAACCTGGTCATTTCCTGGTCATTTAATGCACTTTATTCTGTAGTATTTTTGCTTACCTGTCCCGCAGCGGCTCCTATACTTCCTGTCCCGTCCACTATGCCGGTGACTGTAGCCAAAGCCTTCTGACTCCCCCTCAAAGCGTCCTGCCTCCCCAGGTCAGCAGAGATGGCCGAACTGATCATATTAGATGGGCCGCCAATGAAGAAGCCCGTAGTTGTCAACAGCGCAGCGTTTATTACCTGGTCATTAGGTGAGTCTGAGGAGGACGGAGAGTGAGAAAGAGAGTCTCATACTGTGGCTGATATTGTGGTATTGACACAATCATGCTGGTCAACGACTCGTAAACCCTGTACTCACGGCTGTATCCCACCAGGGATGCCATCGCCAGCGCCAGACTGAGGGCCAAAACCGGGGATCTCTTGCCCATCAAGTCAGAAATGAAACCCTGAATCGTCCCTCCTGAAACAAAGACAGAAACACAATGAGAAACTGACATTCAAACTCTGCGGACATTTATGTATAAACTGAGACAGAGGTATTATTTTACTCAAAATAATGATTTGACCTGTACAATTCTGCTTAAGGTTAGCAAACGGTAATACTGTAGACTAGTCACTGTTTTCGGCTTCCTTTATGAATCTTACTCATATTTGAAACCCAAAAACCACTTAAACATTCATTTGTATTATTGTAATGCTAAATCATTTTGGGTGATATTGACTCTGACTTTCCCGCCATAAAACTTCGAATGGCACTCCAATTACTTTGTCATAAAAATGTCATACATTTTTAAGAAAGGACCCAGTTACATCATTTGTTTAATTTAGTCCAATTGTGTGCTATCTACGTGTCAAATAATCTAATGGAGCATCATTACATCCATAAATGTAAAGAATATTTATCTCAAAAACTCAAATTTGTTATTGAACGATTAAATAAACAATGGGCAGAAAAATGCAGATTCCCCTGCTGCTCACCGAGGATTCCTCCGACATCGTACCACACAGACAGGCGGTCAGAATCGGCCTCCTTCCAGCCAAAGTTGTTGGTCAGGTAGAAAGGGAGCCAGAAGAAGAAGGAGTAGTTGACCAGCTTCAGACACGCATACGCCAGGGAATACTGCAGGACAAACAGACCAGGAGAGTCAACAGCTTGTTCGTTTAAAAGCTTATTGTAAAAAACCTTTAGTTGGGAGTTGTCTACTCACCGGCAGCACTCCAGGCAGACAGAAGGCCTGGCAGAAGGTCACGGGGAGAGGGGCCTCAGCCAGAGGATCCTCCGGCTCCTGAATCGAGTGGTAATGTCTGTCGTCCACCTCGGCGTCCTCCTCCTCCTCTTCGTCGCTCATCAGAGGCCGGTGGCTGTCCGTGTCCGTCTCCACCGGACTCAGGCCAGTCTCTGCCTCCAAGCTCAAACCTGACACACACACACACAAGTGGTGTCAATCGAGATCTTAAATGCGTTTCCAAATAAATCGCGTATAGGTTCAGGGCCCTCATATACACACACTCAGGATGTGGAGATTGCCTAAGATCAATCGTTTTAGGCAACAAAAGACCAAGTGAGGGATAAATCAAGTGAGGTGAAAACGGAATTAAGAGGAATTTCATCGAGAATACGGTCACTGGAGCGTCATTTTTTGGTAATGTTTGAACACTAACAATACACGTTGCTCTAACATGTTCCTCGCAGTCCTTACCGACTTCTTTCGGGGAGGTCAGCAGGCCGAAGAACACCACCACCCCACCGGCAAACTGCACCACCGAGGTCACCAAGAAGGCGTACTGAGCACAGCAACACACAGCACATCGTGTTAACTTCTGGTTTCTGAGGATAGGCATTGTTAAATGTGTGGCAGTGGAATTTATTTATTTGTGCACCTGCTACTGGTTTCAATTGTGTTTCTTACCTCGTATCCATACTTGAGCACGCTAGAAGCCAGGAAAGCCCCCAGTATGTTTCCTACAGAGGCACAGGCGCTCCACAGGCCAAACACAAAGCCACGGCTGGAAGACAACATCATGGATTCAATTAGAAATACATATGTACAAGTGTTTTTTTTTTAAACGCCTCTGGTTACATTACACTTTAACCATTGCACTAAACTCCACGAACAGCTCAGTGACTTGCTATCTTTAAGTTTGAGCAAATAAGGACTACTGAAGGTAAAGTGTGTCTAAATGGCGTCTAAGTTTAGGTAGCGGCACCAGTGAATGGATGCCTTTGTGTAATGTGTTTCTGTGTGTACCATAAAGCTCTACTTGAGAGACTGGAACTCTAGGCTAGATACTTCTAAATAGATAGATACTTTATTCATCCTACATTTTGTCCCAGCAGCAGTGTTGTTGTTAAGTATTACACACGAGTGAAAAATATTTAAAAGATACAAATGTAATAAAACTAAACATTTGAATTAACAGCAAATAAATACAAAATTACAATAGAAAATATATCACTAGAGTATCTATCCATCCATCTATCTATCTGGAAAACAGAAATATACAGGAACATATTGACATTGGCTTAGGCTGGACAGATGTTCCAGATGTAATTCTTGAACAAATATCAGATAAATGCAGGTTTAGTAAACAGACGCACTCCGCCTTGCCGAACCAGTTCCCCATGACGGCCACCACGCAGGGCCACACAGCGGACTGCAGCAGGCCGTTCAGCACCCACAGCCCGCAGTACAGATACACGTTGTAGATCTTGAGCCATTCGGTGAGAGTGCCAAACACAAACTCCTGCAGACACACAGTTAAAACATTTCATACAACTTCAGTGTATTTACAAAACGTGTTGACGGATCTTTGATATTCAATTAAAACGCACGATATATGTTCTAATCTAATGGAAACCCTGTTCAAAACAAATAGACCCAGTGTTTAAAACTGAGTAAAGGGGCTCTATTTCGCTCATTTTCAATTTCATAGTTGTGTTTTGAGCCTCTCTACCATGGCATGTTTAAATGCTTTTATGTTCAAAAAGTGAAAGGGAAAACCCCAGAAAGAAGAACAGGGGCCCAGTAAAACACTGAATAAAGCAGTTTCACATCAATATACACTGTTTCTCCAAAGCTCTTTGTCTGTCGCTAGCAGTTTCTTAGCTTTTTCTCTGATGACTTAAAGGTCCCATGACATTTCTGCTGATCATAATTCCATTGTTGAGGTCTACTAGAATACATTTATATTGTGCAATTTTCCAAACTCACATTGGTTTCTCATACAGCATCTCTGTATAGTATGTGTATTCACTCTGTCCTAAACGGCTTGTTGGAGTTCCTGCCCCCCCCCCCC
>NW_011334623.1:521286-531078 GCF_000735185.1 Notothenia coriiceps
TATGAACCCAGTGTGCTCTGATTGGTCAGCTCGCCCACTCATGCTGCGTGGGGTCTTGGTGCCGTGTTGGCGGGACGTTGCGGGGCTCGCTGCTCCGCCCTTTGAGGCTCGAGGAGCGGACAGTGTGAGCTGGATTACTGGTGTCATTTCCTGCGTGGGGTCTGCGAGACAGCGAGACACCACGGAACTCAGCCTGAGCTCAGCCTGAGCACACACATACACTCACAGCCATCTGTTCGCCACACAGTTCACCACACACTCACACCCTGAGAAAAGATAAGGGTGTGTGTGTGTGTGTGTGTGTGTGTGTGTGTGTGTGTGTGTGTGTGTGTGTGTGTGTGTGTGTGTGTGTGTGAGGAGCTCCACGGATTGGTCCATTTGCAGCTGGATATGGTTACGCCCCTTTACTCAGGAATAAAAAAAAATGGAAAAAGAGAAATGTCCAACGAGGCGTTCTGGGGCAGCAGAGACAGGTCTTCTCTGTGTTAGAGTTTTACTCGCTTCAGGGTGTACTTTGAGGGTTTGTGACTCTACAGACCGTTTACATGCAGAAAAAGCTTCATAACACACAAGGGGACGGGTAATAACCGGAAAAGCATGACATGGGACCTTTAAGATTCAGATGTCCGACGTCTTAAAACCTTCATCCAGTTAAAATCCATCCTTATCTTAAAAGTATGTTTGAATGGATTAAAAGAGAATGTATTAAAAACAACGCTGAGTCATGCTCAAAAGGGATATAATAACCAAATGAAATGGAAAGTTTCCTTGATTAAAATAACAGATTTCTCTTTAGAAGTGTAGGATAATGTTCAATAAAAACATACAATCTAGGTGTAGTACTTCTTTTGACATGGTATAGGAAACTATAAATGAATAGTAGCAGAATGTACCTCTTGACACTCACAAGAAGACATTAAGGATAACACACATTGAAGCACACAGCATGTACTCACCACCGCAGCAGAGCCACACAGGCCCACGCAGAGCACGTAGCGCAGGTTCACTCTGTCCCCAATCACACCGCTGAAATACAGACCCTGCGTGGACAACATAAAGTTAGGCAAATGACAAAAAGATGTCTGTTTCAGTTGTTTAAAACATGTGTTAAAATCGTGTACCCCACTCACCACTGCGTATGAGAAGAGGAAGATGGTGTCCAGAGCTCCCAGGAACAGAGTGGCCTGCTCTTTATCAGCAAACAGATGATTGCCCTCCCATGTCTGGAGCAGTCAGAGAAAAACAGTTTGTTACACATGCAGGGTGTTTAAGTGTTAAGGGCTCTGACGCTGCTCTGTTCTGTTCTACTGGTACCTGGCCGGGAGAAAAAGCTGCTGCGCTGCCATTTGTAAAAGCAGGCGTCCACTGAGCGGAGATGCTGACTTTCACATTGCTGAACGTCTTCCTGGAGGCATGGAGCAGCACATAGCTGGAGAAACAGAGAACAGCTTGAATCAACAGGGGTTTGTTTGAGATTTGTTTAAACGTTCCACGTAGAATGAACGGGTCAAAGTTCATATTTAAGCTGGAGGTGATGCTGTTTAACATCAGTTGAAAAGTGTCAATTATTCACGTATGAATTATACCATCACTCACTATAATCTGTACTATGACCACTAGAAGTCTTAGGCTACATCCAGAATGTTACGTTCCAAAGAAGTATCAGTTTAATTCTCCAGAAAGACTTTGCAGGAAACAATGGAATCCCACATAAATCTAAAACAGAAACAGGAAGTGGCTGAAATCACGGCTATCTGCTGCACACGGCACTTTGCTTTGCTCCTGATAGTGTTTGGACACGGCTGCAGACATGTGACACCACGTCTACTGTAATCAAAGATTTAACAGCACTGACTGGAATAAACACACAGCATGGAATTTACTCAGTGGCAATACAAATGATTTTTATCCTCGTCTGTTTAACATTGCAAAACATTCTTTATTTACTCGGTTATAGAAAATGTGTGTGGGAGAGAGACTCCCAACTTTGGGATTTTAGCCTTTGCAGACCATTTACATAGACAAAAACCTATATAACACACTATAGGAAAGAGAAAACCCCCAAAAGCATTACAGGGCCTCTTTGAGACCCCCCCCCCAATTGGTCTAGTAACCCTTTTTAGTGGAAATCATTGTCCTTGTTATCTTGATCTCGTCTGACCTGGGTTAGCTTTGTCTTATAAACCTTTCACCTACATTTATATCTCATCCATACACAGTGTACCCTCTTAAATCAACCCCACTACTTTCTTGGGGTTACAAAACTCATTTCCCCCCCATCTATCCAGTGACCGCTTGAGCCAATCTATTCATTATTGGGTTTCCAGTTACTCTGAAGACATGGAGGGTGAACGGAAATATGGATACAGCAGGTTTTGAAGGGAAGACTTTAAGGATAACCTGGATTACCTAAAGAAGGTGAGGAGGAAGGCAACCAGATGGTGATGAGTGTACTGTGACAGACAGCCACAGCACGAGGGAGGCATCACAGGGGCGGCCGGGGGAGGGGGGGGGAAGAGGAGGAGGTGGAGGACGGGGAAGGAGGAAGTGGTGGAGGTCTTCAGGGGGAACAGCAACAGGAAAGGGAACGGGTTCAGCTATAGAGTCCTGCTACGGCAGATGGTACAAGCACATCACTAGGGGAACAACAAAGAAAAGAAGGAATTGGAAACCATTGTAAAATTGTGTATTATATGTCATACAGAATACTGACTGCAGACATTTTGTATTAGTCCTTAGATGAATAACTGAGGACACAACAATTATTACAAGAGAAAATAAAAAGGATATGCATGAAGTAACACCTGATTTACAATTACCAAACATCCCAGGTTCAAAGCAGCTGACAACAGATTTCAAAAACATTCAAACGTTAGGGAGTACTGAATTTGTACCTGATTTTACCAATCCTTGGTGAGTCTGAGATGCTAGCTTGTAGAAAGTATCCGTCCGTTTGGGAGTAAAAAAACGAATAGAAATAGAACTGGTCTGAATGCTGGGTTGTGCCCACAGGTATAATGGGCCCAGTGTGAACTAACTGACTGCCTCCAGATCCATTACCCCTCCCCCACCAGCCCGCTCAGCAACTTTTTTTTTTAACCCTGATGCAATTCTGATACTTCAACTTTGAGTATCTGCCGATACCAAGTACTGATCCAATACCAGTGCAGTAGAAGCAAACTCAAACTCGTGTTTTTAAAAGGTAGACATGATCCCAGATGTTGCAGATGTATGAAAAACTGGCACAGTGACTGAATGGATTTATGTTTAATGTCAACGACAAAGAAACTGTATTTAATGTGTATCAGTTATTGCTTTGCTTTTTCTAATAAACACTGGTATGAAAGTCAAGGGCCTCACTTTCATTTCCTTCATAACAAGCGTATGTTTTTTCACATGACGTTTACAGCACCCATTCAATTCAGGCTATTATCTAAGCTGCCCGCGAGGGAGAGAGTAAATAGATACATATTTACTCTGTTGGGTACTTTAACTTGTGGTTGAAAAGAACTAAAGAGTGCTTTTAAATCAATAACTCTTGTACAGTAAAGTACAAGTATCACAAATATTGTCCTTAGGTAAAATACTTAAGTAAATGTACAAAGTGACATTCCACCACTGCCTGTTCCACAAGAATGCCTCATTTTTTCTTGCAACATATGGCAGGTAGAGTAAGTGCTCACCTCCTAAAATGCTTGTTAGAGAAACTCCCTGAAGGTAAAAGGGATATGCAATGTTTGGTGACAATTTTAAAACAGAAAGCAACATTACACTACATCACACTAAAAGGGAAAAGGTAAGCAGGACGTCGTGTTTAAAGGACGCCATCAATTTTCTCTAGATCTCATTACAAAAGCTTAATCACTATTGTCATGATTTTAGTGGTTAAATAAATGGTTTAGTGTGTTATAAATGAACACATCATCTTTTTTTACCAACACATCCGTAAATATCCTGTCATTTGTACACATTTTGGTTAGTTTTAAATGGAGAATGGACTACTTTTACTCAAACAAAACAGTCTCTGTCCACATTAGTGAGTGACAAGGCAGCTAGCTTTGGTCATATTTGTTGACAGTAGCCTCCATCTCCATAGCCAGTTCCGGGCTCGTATTACACGTAAAAATCAAAGCAAGCATATATGAAAAAAATACTGTTAGTTGCAGTTTCACACTCTTAATAAAACACATATGCACCAAGTGTTTTTCTTACCTTTCTGCTACTTTAGTCGTTACTGGCTTGTCCTCGGTGCGGCGTCGGTTTGTGTTTACTGTGCACTCTGGTGTCGCGGAGGTAGCTGGCCGCAGAGACTCAGTGCTGCCCCCGCAGGACAGGAGGGGAACGACAGGCTGAAAATAAACAGACAGCTGTTGAGCCTTCACCTGTCACTGCAACACTTGTTGCATGGTTTTAAAAAGTCCCCGCCAAAAACCGTGTAGTTAAATACCCTGGCTGCACTGTGTGACACTGACAAAGGGATCCGTCACTGAGTTTTGCCTGCACTTCGATTCTGGTAAGCCTTTGGTAAGTACTTTTACTTCACTTGAGTATTTTCTTATGGTACTTTATACTTGTACTCCACTACAATTTTGAAGCCAATATTGTACTGTTTACGCCACTACATTTATATGACAAAATTATTTTAAAGTGGGACGTTACGCACAGTAAGTACTTTTACTTTTTGTACTTTAAGTATTTTTTGATGCCAATACTTATGTACTTATAATTTAGTAAGATTTTAAATGCAAGACTTTTACTTGTATTTTTACAGTGTAGTATTTATACTTTTACTTACTTTACTTTGCACTTCTAACACCACCACTGTTAATGATCGAATTAACAGTTAACGAGTTTAACACATCTTAAAAGACGTCAACAAATATAAGTCCATGTCAACAACAAAAATGTGTGTAGAAAAAACGTACATTACTCGCAAAAACACAAAGTAGCCTATTTAGTTGTTTGCTTTCTATACTGACTTTTAAATCAGTGCCTCTGTAATATATGACTTAAAGCTTACCTCTTAGAGTTAATTTATATTTTTAAAAACACTTCCTGGTAGTTGGATTTTCATTGGCATTACCATTTAAAAAAAGACTTGCAGTTTTCAAATCCCTTGGAACTCTCTTATGCCCCGGGGCAAAGAGGGTGGGCTGACATGCTACAGCTGCACCAGCAACTGTGGCTCAGAAACAGTTGTGATGTGAATTCCAAAGAACCGCGGATTTGGAGGGAAATTAAAGGGGCCCTATTATGGTCATTTTCAGGGTTCATATTTGTATTTAGTGTCTCTACTGTGACATGTTTCTATGCTTTAAAGGTGGGGTAGGTAATTTTGGAGAAACCAGCTCGAGTGCGCTAGAATTTGAAAATACACAGCCACCGGAACAAATCTGCCACTTCCTTACAGAGCCCCTCCTCCAACACACACGAACGTGCACATGACCAATGAGGGCACGAGATAAGTTTGTGCACAGATGGAAGGCTGACAGGCAGGTAGGCCATCCAGTTATTTTAGCCGGGCCGCCTAAAATGATTGGTCGTGCTTTTTACAGTACTACGGCTTCCACAGATGACATTTTTTTAATGGATTTTTTGTCAAAGCACTTCAGATATTCATTGCTATCGGGATGTTAAGAGCATTCCATGGAATATAACAAAAAGTGTATCTCGAGCAGGTTTCTCAAACTTACCTACCCCACCTTTGATGGAATACAAAAATATTGCTGCTATGAAAGCAAGGGTCTGCATTAAAGAAGTGACGCCCTGCTTTGGAAAACAATGCAATACAACAGACTCTTTATAAGTAAATAACAGCTGATAGACAATACTACTAGGGTGTTACCCACATGTGAAGTTGCATTTGCATTTTTTTTTATATTGTTCACTGTTTTCTTTTGAAACTACTAAAAAGAGCATTTTCTTTCTATATACTGACTTCATACTTATTCCATATCCCTTTCCGGGGGTTTCCACAGTCTGAATACAATTCTCCCCTTATCAATGTCTCAAAATTGAATGAAGGCGAGATACGAGAGGAATGATGCATCCTGACATTCTATTTTTGAGAGATGGTGCTCAGACTTTTTAATGATGGGGAACCATGAGCATTGTGACATGGGGATACACTGCAGCATCGTGTGTAGTAGAGCACCTCCATTCATGCGTAGCCCCACTGACCCAATAGATCATAGCCCCCGGCCTGTCGCCTCCTATCTGCATCCATCCTGTTACTCCTGAAGAATGAATCTCTGTAGTGTGTGAGCAGTTCAAAAGTGAAAGCTTTGCTAGGGGAGTAATGAACAACCTTATTGTTGCACTTCGGATTTTTCAGCCTTCCCATATCTCTGCCAGGTGCTTTCTGTCTGGCTGTCCTCTGAGACAGAAATAAAGTAAGGCCAAACAGCCTCACTGGCAGACACACAGAAAACTCCCATTCCCTGTACGACGGAGAGTAAGAAAAGATGTCATCTCACTTTTTTGCTTTTTTCACATACAGGGATCACTGCTGAGATGCTGAGTTGCAGGTCTAGCAAAAGATCTCTCTGTGGGAAAAGCCTGCCTGAAGTCTTGTCTCACTGCCTCTCCCATTCTTACTTTATTTAACAGCATCTGTCGATCGCTGTCCATTCCCTTTTCTCTTTGTAATCCCTTCCACTCCCTCTGCTGCTTGCAGTCTTTCGTTACATTCCCTATTATTATTCTCTGGATTGGAAGTTATATCGTGATGAAATCGTTCATGCACTAGGTGATATTGGATTTTAAACTAATCTGTTGATCTATTCCGTACTCAGACACAATCTATAAAGCAGGGATTTTTAGACATCAAGAAAAAACAGTTTCTTGCTGTTCTACAACCCTCAGTAAACAAACTTAAAATACAAAGATAAACTACATTATTGAAACAATCCCTGTAGACCTCAGTGTTAAACCAGGTTCAAATGAAATCAACAGCATTGAAGCTTGTTAGAGGTTTATAATTCCAGTGTGCAAACGTTGCTCTTAGTATGATTTTTAGTTAGTTAGACTGTCTCTGTGGCTTTCCTTGACATTATTCATCCCTTCACACTGTCAAGATTTCAGGTTTTGTTTCAGATGCAGTGCGGACCCACAAGAGGCATATTGTTGGCCTTGATACTTGGATGTTAGTGAAACTCTGGATATTTATTTACAGTACTATACTCTGGGGGGAGGGGCAGGCCATCACATATAAGCGCATGACAGATGGCCTGCAAGGTTTACTGCCCTACCTTAAAGTGTGTCAGGCGGTTTGGGTGTTGTTTTTTAATTTATGCTCCTCATGAGCTGACCTGTGTCCTTGTACTAGTATTGGAGAAAAGGGCTGGGTATCAATCATATTTGGTCCATAGCACTGGGAAACAGAAGCAGACATTTGCTGAAATTTGAACCGATACTTTGGGATTATGTTTTTATTTTGAAGATAGCTGATTCATATAATTAATTTGTGAAAAAGTCATTATTAAAGCAAAACAAGCTTGTAAGTGTGTTTTATGTTATGAACAATTATTCGCTCAAATAGATACATCGGGATAGTTATTTTGTTAAAGGGGACCTATCATGCAAAATGCACTTTTGTTCGTCTTTTATACATGAATATGTGTCCCCGGTGTTCCAGGGAACTCACCAAGAGTCAGAAAACACAACCCTCTCTATTTTCCTCCATACCCAAATCTCTTAAAAAGGGGCTGCAACGGATCTGATACAGACTGATCCAGATTTGAACACTGTCCTGACGTCAGGACGGTGGCGCTACGGCTATAGGGCCAACTCTCCACCTATCAGGGGAATGTGGGGTTGGGCCACGGCCGGCCATTGCCGCTCGAAAGCGCTGGACACGCTGTAGTAGGCCTACATATGCCAGGCCTGTAAGTGGCGCTGTAGTCTGCCACAAAAGCAGCGAAGAAGACTTCGCGTGCATGGTTGCCATGGTTGCCCTTCTGTTTATTTTCCGCTGTGGCTCCACAGAATCAGCCCCCTGCAAAAACAGGGCTGGAGAACAGCATAGAAATGAGGCATGGCTAGAATGTATGATCTGTTTGGTATTTTGAAAACAGAAACATATAAATATACCTTATATAGGTATGGCCCTACAATATATAATTTACATATAGCATGATAGGTGTCCTTTAAATTCAATTTTTTAAATTTTTTTTTATTTAACCAGATAAAAGCATTGAGATCAAATCTAATTTTCAATGCTGACCTGGCCAAGAAGGCAGCAAAGTTACACATAACACATAAAATACAGAGAACATAACTAAGAAAACAAAAGACGAAAAAAGCAGTCACGACAGTAAGAAAGGCACTACTTATTACTGCAAGAGCAGCTGGTGGTAAGGACCTCAGACAACTTCAATTTCAAACAGGCTATAGAGACAAGTGCCGTCAGTTTGAGGCGTGATTGAAGGTCATTCCAAGACCAAGGACCATAATAAAAAAGACTCCTTTTTCCAGCCTCAGTCCGCACAGCAGGAACCTGGACCCGTATGGTTCTGAGGTTGTAAGAGTCACAAACTGGAGCAAATCTGGCACATATGTAGAGTGGAAGCTTTCCTAAAATGGCTTACTCATGAATAAAAACCAATATGACGTTCCGGACAAACAACTAGTTGTCATCTAGTTAGGGGGAAAAACTCATCAAGGAAGACTGGTTTTTTGGAGCCGTCGTTTCTGTGTTTCCCGTCTATGACCCCTGTTATTAGGTGAGTTGCAAACTTAAATGCACCCCCTACCCCCGCAACACACTTTTACACCTCTGAGCACAAGTTTTCGTGCTTTTTCTTTGCAGCGTGTATGTGCTGATCGTATCGGGGTAGTAAAGCGAGTATCTGTTGTCTGTTTGGTTGGTCGCGCTGATCGTAGTTTTTTCTCTCGCGTGAGTATTCACGATGTCTGTCCAGTCAAACGATTACCGGTCGCGTAGCGATTTATGAGATCGGAATGTTATTTGTTCTTGTTCTTTTGATCAGTAGAAGAGTTAGTTGTGTTGCTCTCGGAAGCCGTCCGTTTTTTTTGGTGTTTCAACGTGCGTTTTAGTCCAGTCGTTAACCCCGATTCACGCCCGTTGGTATATCGGAGAGTATAACGGGCCCCACCCCACCAACAGCACATCAGCTTGCATCACATCATATATCTATTCCCATCTAGGTACGCTAATCTCCACGAGCGGACATACTTACCGGCGTCTTGGAGAATTCAAAGTAAGTGTAGGTCGGACAGTCTAGTAGTGTATAATAGATATGGTTTGGTTGCGTTGTATGGCAGGCTTTGTCTGACACCGGTTTACTAAAAGCAGTAGACCCAGTAACGAGTGAAACAAGTGGAGTATGTCTTTTGCTATGTAACCTTCTTATGGGCCAACCGTCACGCCTCAAAGGAAAAACTACAAACTTCAGTAACATTTTTCTTAAACGGCGTAGGTGTCAAATATCCGAACAATCTAATACGTCAAATCGACATTAATAAACCCACAAGAATCATTTATTCGTCCATACTATCAGATCTACAATTCCAGACGTGTAAACATAAAGTTCCGTTGTTCGTTGTGTCACCGCGATGATTACAGTGTAATAGCTTCTGTACCGGGACGATATTCCGTTAACATCATGCAACTGGTATTCCTAAATGCTCTCAAAAACCAATTGGTTTAACTCGCAACGTTCAATGTCATTAACGACTAATAAGATTTCCCGTAAAATAATGCTTTTATGTATATAAACGTTTGACATATCCGGATTGACCTACCAGCGAGTGCAATGATACGCATCCTAC
>NW_011334623.1:531118-532381 GCF_000735185.1 Notothenia coriiceps
TATCGCAGTGCAGCATGGTAGAGTGGGTCATGTTGGGCCAAAACTGTGGGAAAGGCAAATCTATAAATGGTACCACCATAATCCAGCTGGGACAGGAATAAGCCAGAGACCAACCTTTTACGGGAAGAAGATGAAAAACAACATTTAAATCTGTAAAGGAAGCCAAGAGTGAATTTCAATTTCTTTGTTAGAACTAATGTGGTGTTTGAAGTTCAGATTGCTGTCCAACCAAAAGCCAAGATATTTGTAGGTATCGACAAACTCAACAGAGACGCCATCAAGGGTGTCAATGGAGAGGCAAGAGGACGCTGACTTGGGAGCAAAGAGCATTGCTTTGGTTTTCTTACTGTTCAATAGCAGTTTGGAATCAAGAAGCGCATGCTGCAGCGTGGTAACATCAGATTTTAGATTGGAAACGGCCATATCCAGAGAAGGAGCACATGACTCGACTATACAATAGTGTCATCAGCATACATATGATAGGTAGAAAATTGTATCTGATTACAAATATTGTTTATAATAAAAAGAGCAAGGGCCCCAAAATAGAGCCCTGTGGGACTCCCTTCTCCGAGGTGACAGGGTCAGAGACAGTCCTACCCAACCTGACGCATTGAGTACGGTCCGTTAGATAACTCTGAAACCAGCAAATGGCATTATGACCTAAACGAGACACCAACATAACATCAGACATAATGTTATGGATAGATGGATACGTTCGCTAGCTCAATTACTAACATTCGCTTGATTGTTAGATGGGTATGAAAGCTTGATTTACACATAGATAGATGTATAGCTAACGTTCGCTAGCTAAATATATCGTATTTTTGCTGGCTAAACAGCACACTGACAGGTTTTTTATATGATATGATATGTTTTTTCGTTGCTTCTCATAGCAGAGCATCTACAAAACAAGACACTACAGAGGAGAAGGAAAGGAGATGAACGAAGGGTAGACGAAGAGGAGATATCGGATAGTAAGATAAGGGAGGGTAAATGAGGACAGAAATAGGATTAGGAAAGAGGAAAGAAGGAAAGGAACTAGGGAACATGAGAGAAGGAGAGAGGAAATAACGAAGTAGGAGCGAAAGGAGGATTGATTAGAACTCGTTTGGTTTGGACGTGTGATTAGCATTTTAGCTGACAGAACTCTGCTGCTTCATCACTATTCACTGTTTCCCTCACACACACACACACACACACACACACACACACACACACACACACACACACACACACACACACACACACACACACACACACACT
>NW_011334623.1:533136-549415 GCF_000735185.1 Notothenia coriiceps
GTCTAACAACCGGAAGACTCTCTTATACGACACCCCCTCCGCACACTTAATAAAATTGCCTTTTTGTCTCCCAAATCCAAACGGTATCCGACAATGCCAGAATAATTATCCGAGTAGGTAACAACCAAAACGCCGTGTAACATTGCGGTACCGGTTGAATCCGTTCCGTACGTCCCGTTTTGAACCGTGGTTTCCCACCTCACTCCAAACTGCTACTCTCTTTCCCCTCTCTCTCCAACTCGCTCCGTCTATCCACTGGCACCGTCGCCAGAGCGACCGTGTGTCTCGGCCTCAACACTCTCTTCGGCGAACTCAGTTAAAAGAGAAGTTTTTATTAAATAACGGTCGGAGGGGAAACAGGGACCGTTTTAAGCAATGCACCATTGCATTGATAGAAGATTACACCGCGACGGACGTAAGACCGCGACTCAAACCGGTTATTAGGAAATTACCTTGGTGAAGGACTATGAGGTAACACGGGTCTATTATATTTACTTATCGTGGCTAGGACATAATCTCGTGTTTAAAATAATACTACATAATAAATGTAGTCTACATTTCATAATAAGAGGTGTAAAACCTGAGAGGATTTTAAATCGCATTTGAACTAAATGCTTATACAATCTGTATTTGTATTGTTGATTTAATTTGTGAACGAGGGGATATAGAGAAGGTTAAGCTGTCATTATTAGGCTGTAATTTGTTATATACTGTTGGAATGGGTAAGCAGGCCTATTGTTTTTGGATATTTGTGGAGTTAGGTGGTCCATGAGTGTTTTTTATTGGTTAAGTGGTCCTTGGTATAAAAAGTTTGAGAAACACTGCGCTAGTGGATTGTCAAAGGGGGAGCCTCGTTGCGGGGAAATTATACAGATGGCTAGTCCGCCCCTGAAAATGTATATGCAAACGTTATTATGAATAATAATTTTTTTTTTTAAATTAGAAAAAGAATTAATCAATTTTTTTTTATAAATTATTATTTTTTTAATTTTCCATTTTTATTTTGTAATCATCTCACAACCCCCACTCGGGGTCTCGCGACCCCCACTTTGGGAACCCCTGCTCTAGAGGAGATCTGCATGGAGGAATGAAAATTACAGGCCTCTCATCTTTTTAAGTGGGAGAACTTGCACAATTGGTGGCTGATTAAATACTTTTTTTGCCCCACTGTATATGATTCTAATAAATAGCTCTTACTAAGGAACAAATGGTTAGAGTTAGCTTAAAATGGCTCTGACTAAAATAAACATTAGTTAAATGTAATATATAGCTAGAAATGGCTAAACTTGTTATTGTTAAATAAATTGTTTAAAGTAATGTTTGAAATAGATAGCAAAAGGTAATGCAAAAATAAAAAGCTAGTCACTAAAAGTGGATATAATTATAGAATAAATGGTTATATAAAAGTATTGGATAATTGTATAAATTAATAACGTAGTTAGCTAAAGACTAATAAATTATTAACGTACAGTAGTAGATAATAAATGTAATTGACAGTTGAATTAGCTAAAGGTAATATATTGAGACATCCAAACATTAACAGGTTAATTGTGTTGGGACACTATCCAGTGTTAAACACCCAACAGTTAAATATACAGTTGAATAACATCAAGCTCAAAATGATTGATTTGATCAAATTGGAACATTGTGTTTGGCGTCGATCTATCGTTCGACTTGAGTTCATGTGACAGGGCTGTAGGGATACATCAGTCAAAACAAATGTTGGGGAACTATTGTTTCTAAAACGCACATTCAGTAAAGCTGTCACAGAGCAACAAATGTAAAAAAATCCTACCGCAGCTTCCTATCTGGCTCCTAAGGTGGGAAAGCTGCAGTGCGTTGGGACAGGAGGCGTCTCAGGAAGATGGATGGAGGTGGTGAGAGAGGAGCACCGACGGCTGCCCAAATGTTTGCTCCCTTACTCAGGTTCTTGCTTTGTGTATGTGTGCAGATGGGTGAACACCAAATCCAAATTGTCACATACTGTTTCCTGCTAAACACCTGGCCGCGGCTCAAGACAACTGGGTCGTTAGTGCGGAGGTAATTATAGTTTCCATTAATTCCAGCCAGCAAGGGTTGACCCCCAAAGCGTTACATCCTGCGCTGGGGTATTTCCACAGCAAACCTCCCAGTGGAATATCCCTCAACACTGCAAACCCAAATGTCATGCATTTTGAGACAGAGACAGCAGCCTTATCTGCCACTTAGAAACAACAATAGTTGGATATAGCTGCTACACTGTGATACCACATTATGCTGGTTATTAAAAGCATCTACCTGCAAGAGAGAACCTGCTGCAAGACTCAGCAGTCCAAAATACACATGCCCTTTCTTCCCAGCAGAAAATAAATCATCATGGTCCTTTTAAATCCAACCACCAATTCAATTATGATGTGATTTATTGACCTAATTTCAAGGCTTACAAATTTGCATTTAGTAGCTCTCTGGAGGATGCCTCTGCTAATTACATGATTTATGGCGTCATTTATGGAGGCATGGAGGTGCGGCAACTAAGCATCACTTGCCATAAATCTAAATGAGAAGTGAAATGTCATTTTCCGTCATTCTTTTTATATACCTTCTCTCACACAACCCTCGATGAAATAGGCTGTTTTGGCAGGGTGAATTAGCTAAATAGCTTGAGGTCGTGTCAGTAACTCCCAGGGTGCAGTTTTGTACAAATTCTGCTAGTGGGCCTCTGGCATTTTTGAAATCACAACACCAAGGTACCAACATTTTTCCCATAGAGTACTTTTTGTGCCGAGTTGTAAATTAAATTTGCCTGACAGTGCCTGTATCGGAGCAGAAGTGTGGGAATAACAAAGGAAAAAATGTAGGAGAGTAAAAAAGGCGGGAAACAGAGAGGAAGGGTGCCAAAAAGAGTTTGAGAAAAATCCTTGCCTGTGCACATGCTAAAATGATTGCACACACACACACACACACACACACACACACACACACACACACACACACACACACACACACACACACACACACACACACACACACACACACACACACACACACACACACACACACACACACACACACACACACACACTGAAAGGAACATGCACTCGTCAGCTTGTTTTTCGGAGCTGCAGGTGCTGTGTCCAGCTGCAGCTCTGCCATGCATGCCAGCGGACTGAATCATTTCCCCCTTTCAGATGAGGAGCCATCAAAGCATATGGAGAACAGAACAGCAAGGAAGGAGAAGGCGGGTGGGAGAGGAGCACGGCAGGAGAGGTGCATTTCACGGCAAAGAAGAGAAGTGCTGCAGAGTAAAACGGAGAGGAAAACCTTTTTTTAGAAGTGCAGGATTTCCATTTCCGTGCTGCTACGCCATGTTACAGTAAAGCTTTAAAACTGTGGACACAGGCCAGAAGCTAGCAGAGAGGGAGGAGTACGTGGAGGGAGGGAGAGCAGAGGAAGGGAGCTGGACTTGTAAAGTAGTTTGAGGAGAGCCAAACCATTGTTGGGTTGTCAGTTTTCTCTGTCTCTAGTCCTTTAAGCCTTAATTTATATATTTTTTAAAAAGAAAACTGAGTGAGAGGGCTCAGACAAAAGGGTTTAAAAAAAGAAAGGGAGATTGGATGTGTGTTGGTAGGGGCGGTGGGAGCCAAGGCCACACACATAGGTTTCCAGGCCAGAGGGTGCATCAGTCAGGCCTGTCTGCATGTGGTCTGCTCTTTGTGTCCAAGTATATCCACACCACTATTACACCACCATTAGTCATGGCATCTGATGACATGGGTTGATACCCGTCTCTCTGTTTCTTGCTTACTCAGCTCAAAAATACATTTTAAAGGGTCATACCCCTCATTTCTTTACATGGGTTCATTCATTTACTAATCTTTACGTTGAGCGTGGAGAGGAATCTGTGTCTGGACACACAGACAAACAGACACACACACAAATATTGGGGTTATTTGTCAGAGCAGTTGCAGGGTGGTCTGGTCTATAAGTGTCAGTGCGTCTACTCATCTCTCTTCATGTGGTTTAAATGTGTGGAGTGACTGTGTGTGTGTCCTTCTGGAACTCCGATATGTCGTGCTATTCAGACTCAAGCACAATGCAGCAAGCATGTCCATTCAAACGTCTGTTTTTAAGGATTTAATTAGAAAATGTGCAACCGTCAGTCTAAAATCAGACCCTCCTAAGTGCACTTTATTTAAAATCTAAGTAAAGGACAATGGACAGTCATTCAAAGTTGGAGTACTTAAAATAATCAATACAATCAGATGGTGAAATCTTTTCTACATGTAAATTGATGTCAAAATATGTCGCTTAGTTGCAAGTTACGGTAAACTGTCTCTGTGAAATTATCTTTTCTTAAGAAAATGTTTTATTTATGTTTTGCGAATATTTGAATGGCCAATAACCAAAGTGATAGGAATGTCTATCCTTAGATCCATGCCAAACCACTGTGGCTTGAACATCATTTGCATGCCTGAAAACATGCAAATTATTTTGTGTGTGCTCCAAATAGTGTGCCAATCACACTCCATACTGCAATCAGGATATATTTTCTTGTGGAGGTAACATCTGCTAGAAGATTTTAGATGAAACGTGATTCACTCACTTCAACACATTTGTAGTTATATGGTTGCAAGCGTGACATAAAACAGCTTGACTGACAATTACTGCTCACTTTAAAAGGGGAGATTATACAGCAACGTGTGGTTTCTACATTAACATTTGGCTCATGTTTAAGATTTGTATGGCTTTTCTGTGTGTATGCATAAGAAATCAAGGATTATCTTGACTATAATTTCATCTACTGGGCGTTTTTAAGAAACAGCACTAATGTGCAGGCATGCAGAGCACACCGAGCGTGTTGAGAGAGTGGTGCTATTTGCAGAGAGAGAAAAAATGCCTGACAACTGTACGCGCTGCCTGTGAGTAATGTTGCCACTAGGAAGTACGCCCATACAAATAGGCTCTGTCTTTAAGCTGTCACTCAACCATTCATCACCCCGTGCATATATTCTCGACGATTAGAAATGCTTATCTCATGGTGATGGTGTTTATTTTTTCTCTAGAGCTGTCACAAGAGTTCTTTAAGCCACTGTCACTGTGTGTGTCCAGGATGATGTACACCTCCACTCAGGTGTGGGATTTGGTATTATTCACTTATGTTGCTTCTCTTAATGCCTCATATCTGCTTTTCCTTTGATTTTAGGTGATGATGTTCTGAGAAAGGCTACAATACATCTGTATTTGACTTGTATTTTGGACAAGTAACACTGTACATTTTGTTCAAACAACCTTGAAACTTTCCACAGGGTCCTGGAACGTCCTGCCAAGATACTATCAACTCTCTGAAGATAAGCAGTATATTGCTACTCTCCAAATGTTGTATCTTTACTGTAATACATTGGCTCCTGCTTCTCTCCACTTACATTGACATACTAGGTTTATAAAAAAAAATCTTTATTTTGGTTCTCCTCATTTTCCACTTCAGCTACTCTTCACAGTCTGGAAAGTTCTGGAAAAGGTTATAGGGAATAGTGGATTGTGTTCAATCAGTTATTGTAGGACAAAAAACATTTTTTTACTGGCCCACAGTGATGTGAATCAGACCTCAAATACTGAAAATCCATTAATATAAAAATGGAAGACTGAAATATATGCGACATGTATTCACTTTAGCCGATTTGACAAGTTCAGAAAAGAGAGAAGGAGGAACTGTAAAAGTTTGGGAAAGAGATCTCACACACCTGGCAAATACATTGGAGTGTTCAGTAATACAAAGGAGGTGTGTGAGTGTGAGAGTGTGTGTGTGCGTGTGCGTGTGCGTGTTTGAGTCACACAAATACACACCGGACAAACATTGTGTATCTTGCTTTTCTTTTGGTATTTTATGGGCCATTCAGAGTACAGTATGTGAGAAGAGCGATTTTGCCCATATTCATATATTCCTTAAAAGCAATATAAATTATGTTGAATTGTTGAACAGGTTAGTGATAGTATGCTAAAATCTCAATAATTGGAAAAATAACTGAAAACTGTTAAGCCCATGTGGTACACAACCTTTTTTATATATTAATAAAAACGTTATACTCTCCGCTAGGTGGAGAGATCTCACAAACCTCACATGTATCAATAAGACTTTGACATACTCAGATCACCTGAATAAATGCCACGTGAAAACAGTTTGTTTGGTTTAATTCCTGCATTAAAACATCTTTCGAACACAAAAAAATGCTCTGAAAATGTAATTTGTTATAAAGAATATGAATCTGGATGTGTGTTTCAATGCAGTCCGCATACTTATAGTGTGTCAGACCAGACAAAGTGTGTATCTCTAAACAAAAACCTAGTTTGAAAGGTTATATTCACTATTCTTGCTACAACGTGGCTCTTTGTCAGCGTCGCTGTGCAAACCACAGTCTCAGATCACCTAAAGCAGCATGGAAACCCTCCAGAGTTTATTTGTGTGCTCTGACGCTGTAGGGGTTGCAACATGTCACATGTTTCAGTGTTCAGATGGCTGATGACAGACACCACGGTAGACATACTGTTCTGTATGCACAGTTCACATGCGGTAGCTGGACTTCGTTTTGATAAATGTGGGAAAAGGGGAAGTGGCTGGGCTGTGTGTTATCTTATCTGTGTACTGTCCAAGCCACTGACTGCGCTGTCCCGGGAGTGACAAGCACAGTTGTGTGTGTGGTAGCTGGCAGCCGCCTCGGGCCTGTCTCTCTTTACTGCAGCGGGAGTCTGAGAGACAGAGGTTTTTTAAGCTAATTCTCCCAAGAATGTTCCACTGCACTACGAGCAGATATGTACAAACTGTTGAAAAGAGAAAATGTTGTAAAGGAGAGGACAGGGTAATTTAGCTCATAAGCTCATGTTTGGCTAAAGAGCTAACCGAAGACAGTTAATGACTACAGCCTAGAGACATTTAATGAAATCCCCCAAATGACATATGGGTCAATTCGGCTGCCCAAAAGGAGTGTCCATTATCCAGAAGAATGTAAAAGTGTGTCTTGCCAACAGCACACAACAAAAACTCCACGGACAGAACGTCTATTGGAATATCTTTATATTAAAAACCATGATTAAAACAGTTTCCATAAAGTATTTTCCCCTTCAAAATAAATGAAGTGCATTTAGGACCATTTTCTGTTTACATAAACCTACATTTCTACTGTGGCCAAACCTTCAGACTTTGGATTGAACAAGTCGATTGATTGACATGTGGACTTTGGCCAGGGTGTCCTCATTTGAACTGTCTGAATCAGAAAGGCCCTGACTGTGGTGGGAGATAAACTCTATCCAAAAAACCGCAGCAGGTGGCCTGTGTTTGGGCCGTACACTCAGTATCAAGTTTCGTCCTTATACACATGTTATCAATTTGTATAGATCCGCAGTGTGGTGGAGCCGATTGCTCATAGCTTTCTGCCTTCTCCCTTCCAAACCCAAAGACGTGAAGAGAGAGCAACAACAGATCCGAGATACAAAAAATGCAGTTTACATTTCGTCTGCTTTTATAATCAATTAGGTGTCGCAATGTCAAATAAACCTGGGAGCGGGTGGTCTAGTTGTTTCATTGGTTGCATCAAAAATGTAATCGGAGCCAAGAATGCCATCATCATAGATGTCCATTAGGGATTAAGTCACTATGCATAAACATCCAAAAGGACTCTAGGAAAGTATGCAAGGCCACAGGTGTAGAACAGTAGCTCCTGCAGATGGATTCCTGAGATGTGAGGCAGGCGTCTGAAGACACTGGAATCTGCCCTTCAGAGTGGAAAGAAGTTGTTTCCCAAAAATCGTCCGTCACTTCGGCTCATTCAGAAATATGTCTGGGTCTGGTTCTTCGTGGAACACTTGTACAAACACAGAGTCTGTCCTTTTATACTTCTTGGCTGTCGGTGGCTCAGAGAGCTGCCTCCGGGGAAGGGTCTACTTCCAGTCAGTTTCCACTTTCAGGGAACCAGAATACATCCTGACCTGGCTGTGGAGACCGTGACATTTCAGACGTGTGTGTGTGTGTGGGAGAGACAGTAGCACAAGTTAAGGCCCACTATGTTAGCCTTAAAAGTAAGCTGAGTGTTATTTGCATTGCTGTGTGTGGCATTACAATAAAGTAGTTCCTGGTCTACTTGATGTGACAAAAAAGTTACTGTACTTCTATGAACATCAAGTGCCCAAAATAATCCACTGCAGCATTATGTGTTATACATTGGGGGTACACAATTGACCTTTACTCTAAGATTTCATGGCTTTGTCAGACATGTTAAAAGTTGTAGATTTTCAACACAGAATTGACTTTTCTTTAACGCTAAAGATTCTGTTAAATTTGTATGTGAGTTTTTTGAATACACTACTTTGTAAGCTTTATTGCATCGACACCACATATCTGTCAATAATCCAAGAGATCGCACGTCAGTTGTATTTTTCCACAACCTATTATTATGTTTTTGTTTTCAAAAGAAGTTTGCAGTCTCTACATGGAAAAAGTTGCATTTTAATGAAAAGAAAACAACGGGGTAAGAAAAAACAAATAAACTCTAATTCAATAATGACAAATTATGTTCAAATCAAAATGCCAAAGTAATCGAATTTAAATATAATGCTGTTTGTCCCGGGTAACCTTCACACACCATCGGTGGTGCTGCTGTTGGAGACCCGCCTCAGAAGAAAACTGAAGCAATTTAACACTTCAGCCGTTCATTATTTGGATCCAATTCGGTGATATAAAATGAAATGGATTGGCCAATCCCAACAAAGACATAAATAACGGTCAAACAAATGGTGTTTTATTGACATTGGACCCAGATGTTGGGTTATGGGAGCATTCGGGGTAACGGGTTCCTCGGGGCCTGTTGCCTCGTCAGGAACTTTCTAAATCCCTCCGCTCTCGGCGCTGGTCCTGATACAGCTCATTAAACTGTGATTATGTTGCTCCCGAGGGTTTGGGCCCGGGACCAGCTCATTATAAAGGCAACAGAAAACAGAACTTGTAGAATAAATCGCAATAATGCCTCCAATCACTATCATCTGCCAGGCTAGTTTGTCTCAAAGCTAGAAGCTTCACATTGAATTGTAGGTAATGCATGAGCTTGTGTAGTGTTACACAGGAAACCAAAGCTTTACCCAATAAAAAGGAACCTTGGCTAGAATGTGCGATACGGAGCTGCAGGCTATTAGCATTAGAATTAGCGCTGTGCTGACCCCACGCGCCCTCCCAACCACTCTGTTTCCAAGCTAATGGCGCGCTCCACCTCTTACATTTTGCAGATACACAGGATCTGGTCGACTGGTCAAATTATCCTGACTCTATCAAGAACAGATTTTAAACGCAGGTGTTTGAGAGGAAATGACCGGGGGGTCCAGTTCTCACATGAGTCTTTAAATCCAGATGCTTCATCACTTCTCGGGTAATTTTATACAAAGTTGAACAGCTATTAACTTATACTAGTCAATGTTCTGTTGAAGACATCTAACTCTGCGGTTCCCATCTTTACAGTTGTGTTAACAAAGAATTTGGGCAGGTCTACTTAAGATTGATTTTCACTTCTCCAAGTTTTACTTTTTAAATTCTAGAGAGTTAAACAATGTATGAGAAACATTAGGATATCATTTTCTAAGTATTCAGTTAATATTCCTGACCCCTCTGATTTATCATATGACCCCATGGGTGGTCCTGAGCCCCATGATGGGAAACACTAACCCATTTGTAGTAGCTGGTGTATTAGGTATCAAAGAAAATACTAGCTTTTTCAAAGATACCTTTAAACAATTTTTACCACAACGTGCAAGTTCAATATTTACATTTTTTTTACATTTTTATGTTTTTCCAAAGCTTTGGGACATACGTTTTCATGCTGAGCGTAAGAAGAGAATGAGAAGAGTGATACCCCAACCCTAACCCTAACCCTAACTCTAACCACTCAAAAAAAACAAGCTTATTTCCCCAATTGTTGGTACGGAGAAAAAGAAAGACCCTGAAAAACCCCCACAATTTGTTAAGGATGGAAAGAAATGCATGATATGTAAAGCATACAGAAATCACTCCAACACGTGATTACTCAGGCTCTGTTTCACCGCTCTACAAGATGCCCTGAAACCACTTCACCACCATTAATCATCATCATTTCAACACTCGTTCTCTCTCTCTCTGTCTGTACCTCTGTTCACCTTCTTGGTATTTCAAGCAGGCGAAGATTAGCAGCAGTGTCAAGTATCCAGCTCTATGTCTGGCAGAGAGACCTTCCTCCCGCGTCCTGACAGTCATTAATGAGAGCCGATAATACAATGGCCGAGAGTGTTAAAGCCTCTAATGGAGAGCACATCCAAATGTATGCCAAAACAAGCATTCTTTGTGAGGAGAGGACAGGATGTTACTGTAATACTTTCGACCGATGCCAGACTGGGGGGATTGGCCTCGATGAAAGCTGAGTGTAGTGGATGCCAGGTTGAATACCAAGACAGTGAATTCACAGACGACTGAGGAAACAATGGCTTTAACAGACACCAATAAAACTTGGAAATCCCTCTTTTTAATGGCGAAACTAATCTACATCATTAGAGCAATGAAACCCTCTGTAGCTGGAAGCCTGTCAGTTTTGTCTCTGCTTCATTTAATTTGAGCACCATCATCAGGTCAAACCCTTAACATTCACTTTACATCAAGCTAATAGGTTAGTGCAAGCAAGCTAACACAATAGACAAGAGGATTAACCTGATCATATTAAAAAATGTATAAATGTCTCGCAAACTTTAACAGAATTTTAAGAAGATCCGTATAAGAGAATCGGATGCTTGTTTCCATCAGTTACTGTCATGCAATTAGGTGCAGGAAACTCCATTCTCTAGTTGAAAACCATCACGTGACGTTACGTACAAGATACATTACGGTAAAATATGAAACAATAAAATACTGTACATTACGGGTTAAGATATGAAGCCAAGAGAAAAACAATGTACATTTGTGTGTTTTAATGTATTAATATGAGTAATGTTACATTAAATCTGCGAACCCTAAATAATCTTTTAATTAGCTGCCATTTCTGTCTATCCATGAATATTTTAACACTTCATTTTTTTTCCTACGACGGCCAATCATGAACACATTTGTGCAATAGGAAAAAAACGGACATATTACATTTCGCCTCACAAATCATGCCTGTAAACTCTGTCATGTTTAAAGATTTGACACTTTGACCCAAAATAAGGAATTTACTCTATCCTTAAAAAGATCAAATGACTGCTTGTGTACAAAGACACTGGTTGATTCTGTTTCAAATGCTCCTTCCGAGAACTCCATTACGAGTATGACCCAATGCAGCATGCCTCACTTCTGTTTTTCTGTTTGATTGATAGTCATGTCTGCTGATCATTTCCTGAAGTATTTTCATTAATGTATTTCTGCACCAAAGCAACACAGGAAGAGAAGAAAAATGAAGGGGCATGACATGGGTCAGATTTAAATCTCACACAGCACTGCGGTCACATACCATACATGCCAACCTGCTTGAGTAACCGGGACACCAGGGCCTAAAAAAGGTCCTTTAAACTGAGACAGAGTCAAATATGAAGGATACCGTGGTGCTGAGATGCAGGACAGAAGCCCTGAGCAGCACTCCACCTCATTCTGGAAAGAGCTCATGTGTCATGTTCCACTCAAGTGTTATACAGCGCTGGATGTACACCATGAAAGGGTGGTAACGGCCGCGCTGTTAACAAAACCGAGTCTGTGCACCGGATGTGTTTATTTTAAAATCTCCAGTAATTACTTAACTATGCCTTAAAGTTACGCTCGACAGAAGAAGAATGCTGTGTGTATATTTAGAGTAAATGCTGGGATAGTTACAGTCAAAACACAATATAGCAGCAGCTAATACAGCACTGACATTAAAATGAACGGCTTCCTGGCACTAATGTGCTGGAAAGTCATTCGAGGGAGACCTCGGCACTCGTTTTCTATTAACGTTACACAGAACATTTTAAAATCTGCACCACTGAGGGCTGCGGTCGCCGTGCCATCGGCAGAGCTTTCAAACAATGGACAGAAGGGGTTTCCGCTGCTTTATGATGGAGAACCTGAGCCGTGGCTGCCTGCCATCGGAGAACACAGGCTGCAGCTAAGAGGAAGAAGCTGGCAGCAAAATGAAGAAATGTGAGGGCACACACGCTCAGATGCAAAGGCGCACACGTCACTTTGATCTTCAAAGCAGTTTGATGTTCTTGCTGAAAAGGCACAAAATCTGGTCCTGGTGTGTGTTTCGCTCATCAGAGTCATGGCAAGGTCACTACAAAGGACACGTGAGAAATAAATCAATGGATGTTATCTCCTTTCAATAACGAATTCATCGGAATTTTATAAAGAAATCCGTAAGAAAACAGCTGAAACTTCTTTGGAAATGTGTGGTGAGCCTCTTGAAATGACGTGTCAAGTGGTTTCAGTGCAACTCTAAGAACAGGGAAATGAAAAAGACACTCACACACACACAGTTTTTTTGGCTATATTGTGACTGACTCATCACAGGAGGTCCAGACCTCTGCCATATGCTGAGCATGCAGGTGCAGGAAGTTGATAGTTCTAAACTTTGGGCACATTTTGGGTCTATCACACTCCGCCTTTTGATACTTGACCTACAGTGTGGACTTTAAAGGCTTGTTTGCATTGTCTGTGAAGTTTTTAAAGCATTCAGTGAAGCATTTAATTGATCGGGAGCCAATTACTTTCCACTAGTCAAATATTAACCAAACAGCAGCTACGGTCAGGGGGTTTAGTTTGTCTCGTTTTTGCTTCTACACTTTATGATTCTACACATTCATTTGACATCTTTTCAAGCAATTGCGAACATGCTTAATTGGTTTTGATGAATGCAGATGACTTAACTTAAAAGTTGGACTTCTGAAACTAAATCTGAAGTTTGAATGAAATCAAGTGATCTTTTTCCATCCAGCTGGCGGGTTTTTCTGAAAAGTGAGGCGAATTGTTAATTTTTTCCGTGTGGTCCATAATTGCTCTCACATCCAGATTGCTTACACGTTCCCTCTTCACTCGGCTGACATGCGAAGTGGAAGCTCGTCATGTCAATCTCAAAGAATACTGAAGGACAATTATTTGAACCATATGACGTGAGTAGAAATTACTTTTTTTCCCTCTTGCCACAGCTGCGCAGGCTGATTAAAAACACTTTCTGTACCCTTTGAAATGTTTTAGAGTGATTAAAAACATGAAAGTGCTTTTCACTGGAATCTTAAGGTTGTATCCGAAACCCCATCTCTGAACAAAACGTGAAGGCTGCAGAATGTAATAAACAGTAAAGGTTTGAAACAAAGCTACCCTGACAAATATTGTGTTTGGAGGGCAGCCAGATTCTTGTGCCGATGAGTCCGTGCCAGAGGCGAAACTCATCCAGAGTGCTCTCAAGTGGGCCTGAGTGTTGTTTTGGAGTTTGAGGCAAAAGAGAATAGGCCAATGGCACCCTGTGAGATAAACTATTGTAATCCACTCGGCAGACAAACACAGAACAGCCCAAACCGGTGTTCCTTCAAAATGTACACTGCACTGACAAAAGACTGGTCAAGCTTTAGTTGAAACTTGCTGAATAAGAGTTGTAAAGGTCCACATGCAGGTAATCCTACTTTAGCCCAATCTCATCTAGCTTGGCTTAGTCATTCATGAATTGTGTGCTGCCCCATTGTTGCACTATATCCTGGCCTTTGTGTGCGCTTCGACTTTCAACAGGAGGGGCTTTTTGGGTACTTTACGTGCCAGAGTGTCTGGTGGCCTTAATACCATGAATAGTTGCATTTAGAGAGCCAGGGAAGTACCATGATTTACAAGGGCATGCATACCTTTTTGCATATTTTAAATGCAAAAAGGGCCATAGTTTAGATTTTGTAATGCAAATTGCGTTGCATAGTATTTCAAGGACTTCTCAGAGCGGCCGTTGGGATTCAACATCTTTATGAAATGTAAGAAATGTGGATGCAAACTAGTCTTAATGTTCTAGTCCAGCAAAGTTATTGCCCTGTTTCCGCCTGACAAGCACTGATGATGACCTTTAATCTTTATGAATGGTTCATTATTCTGAAAGCAAAACAAATGAATTAATGGCCTTTCCCTTAGACTATATATATTATATATATTTGGGGATATTCCATTATTTGCTTATTTGTTAAGAGTTGTAGTGATATATAACTGTATTGCTGCAGAAGAACACATTTGTTTTACAACTTAGCAAACCATCATAGTAGTAAGATGGTTTGAGTGTGTCAATTGTGTGTGTGTGTGTGTGTGTGTGTGTGTGTGTGTGTGTGTGTGTGTGTGTGTGTGTGTGCGATACACCCCGAGGGCTCTGTCATCTTTCCCATGCCCCAGTGTCACACGAGCACATGGCCACGTCCCAAGCTAAGGTATTTCCGCTGTAATTATTATCCTTATTAATAATATTTCTTTTCACAGCAACCTGGTGAGGACCGCTGTGCCTAGCTGCATAGCTTGCATTTTTACACACAAGCTGTTTATACAGCTGCGGATCCTTCGGAGCCCAGTTTGGGCCCAATTGGAGTAACGCAGATGTTCGGGTTCTGCATGGTGCCATCTGGTAGCTCTGGCTCCAAGATGAACTGGACATGGAGATTACAGTAGAGGTAGATATTGTGTCAGGGAAAGAAATACAAGAAGAAGAACAGGAGCAACAAGAGAAAAGAGAGGGGAGGAGGACAGAAGAGTGATGAGAAAGAGATTGGAAAATGTAAGAAAGCGTTTGCTGAGAAGTGATGGAGGAGGGGGGTTAGAGAAGAAGGATTTGGGGGTGTAAGGAGGCAGTAAGTGGATATAGGGCAGCAGAGGAAGTAGCACGGAGAAGAGGAAAAGTGGAAGTATGGGGGGGAGACGGAGGTGGTGGGAACTCAGCGTGTGAAAATGTGGGCATTAGGAAGCAGGAAGTCGAGGGGGACACAGTGCAAGTGTTACAAAATGAAAAAAACTTGACTTGACATGTGAAAAAAAACTTCACACATGCTGTAATAATTATTTTCTCACAGACATTTTGGAAAATGTTGTTTTTCTGTATGGCAAGTAAGATTTCTAAATGATATGAATTGAAACCAACTTAAAACTCTGGCGATAGCTTCCACAATGTAGTGTCAATGAATATCAATTTAACTGAGGAATGAACGAATGAAAGGATGGAACCCGAACTAAGGCAGTTTAAATAAATAGAGAAAAAAGGCCTAAACAAGTTGTAGTTTATTACAAAGAACAACCATCCAGATTTCTAAACCACAAGCATTGGCAAACCATGGCTAGAGTCAAGTTCTTGATTTCAAAGAAAATCTGTAATCCTCAAACCTTTTGACAAATCAAATGATAAATGGCTAAAACATAAACCTCTCCAAACGTATTTCTTGATCTTGATTCATGAAAGTTTACATCAACGGACAGAAATTGCCAGAAACCTCACTAATATGGGAACTGCTCCTCGCCATATTGAAAAGATTATACATTTTGATTGCAAACATATTCCCAGCAGCTTTTTGTTGAGTGAATTAGTCAGTCAATCAGCAAGGCTGTATACAGCTGTATCATGTTGAAAGAGGCTCACAACTTTGGAACATCTGGACAATTACTGCTCTTCAGGGCCTTGGTACAACAATCATGGGACTTCAGCACGGAGAGGTCTGTGCCATCTGACCTGTCATACTTGTCGGAGGGTTCCATCTGGACGAAAACTTACAGAAAAACACGATCACGCTGCACAAAGCATTTTATGTATAGGATGCTGGCTTCGGTGCTTGGGATTTTCTGATAAAACGCATCAGATTTTCCATGCTTTGTGTAGCAATATGATCATATAAGACAGTTTAAAGAGCTAGTAAAAGGAGATGGGTTCGAATTTTCCCTTTCTTTTAAAGGTCACCTATTATGTAAAATCCACTTTTTCATGTATTTTCTACATAAACATGTGTCCCCTCTGTGTAAAGAGATTCTGAAAGTTTCAGGAAAAAAAGATTCGCTCACTTTTTGTCCTGATCGATTTATTTAAAAACCTGTCTGAAAATGAGCTGATCAGATTTTGGCCACTTTATGATGTCATAACGATTTTCTGGCTTCTGTAACCATTAGCCAATCAGCAACCAAGGTAACCCCCCCTACCTTATCACCTGAATCTCCTCCTAGAGCACCATTGTGTTCTTTTTAACCAGATATCTCTCAGAGGGGCGTGGGGAGGGGCTCCTTATTTTCATCTAAAGTAACAGACAGAGAATCAGCACTTTGGAAACAGGGCTGAAACAGAGGGAATTATGG
>NW_011334623.1:549455-554060 GCF_000735185.1 Notothenia coriiceps
CACTCTCTCTTTCACACACAAACAGGACACACACACACACACACACACACACACACACACACACACACACACACACACACACACACACACACACACACACACACACACACACACACACACACACACACACACACACACACTCGGGGCCATAGCTGTACTGAAATATCAGAGTTTCCCACTGAAAAGCAATGATTCTGCTTCTGTTGCCCCTAACAAAAGACCACTTCCACTCCTGATGCTGCTTCTGACCCATTTTAGCATTTTTGCTCTTAGAGGAGGAGACACACACTTAGCAGATGACATTGGGGCATTCTTCTCACAATTTTTCAAGGACCAAGAGCAGCAGTTCATGCGGGGCCGCCCACATGACCTGGATGATTAGAAGCTTTCTGTTTTTGACCACGTTGAGAAATGTTGCCACAAACAGCCCGGCAACACCTGCACGGGGGGGGCGCCTCCTTTTTTCTCTGTGGCCTGGGCTGACAGATTGATTTGCGGTGTATGGTTAGACCATCTGTGGGCTTCCTGTGAGCATAGACTCCCCCGCTACCTGCAAACAGTCTGCTCAGCATTCCTGAGGGCCGCTTTCTTTTTATTTCTGTAACGTGATTCTTTTTGCTTGAACCAAAACGCTTCGGAGACTTGACTCTTTTAACTGGTCTGATAAATACGCTGAGGTTTTGGCATTGACTTAAACCTGCTCATTCTGCCGCTATTTAATATAAGCGTTACATCAAATACACACGGAAAAAACTGCGACGGTGACTTGACCGAGAACATACTTCCAACCAACCTGTGTATTTAATTTTAAGCTATTACACTGAAAAAACTGAAATGTTGAATCAAATGTCTTATGTCAACACATTTAACAGAACTGTATTAAGTTAGTTAAAAGCAATAATAAAAAGTGTAACCCTATATTTTGTATTTTAACTTAATAGTATTGCTTTCAACTAACCTAATATAGTTGTGTAAAATGTGTTGAAATAATACATTGAATTGTTTTTTTGTGTAGAAGCGTTAAATTAAATACACAGGTTGGTTGAAAGTATGTTCTCGGTTCACGCCAGTCTAGATCTGATACGCCTAATATTTAGTGATATGATGCATTTTATTTATCTAATAATCCTCTTTCTAGGTATTTATATGCCGAAGATTTACTGTATGTCTTGTAGAACCAAAATGTCGAAAACATTAATGAGCATAGATTCCATGCAGGGTAAATGTAAGTTTATATAATATATTTGTTAGCCAAATGCCAGAGATGCTGACACCAATCATTTCCTACCTCAAACAAAGCCAATGTGTGCGTTGGCAGCTTGAAAGGTTAATAACAGCCTTTAGGAGCCAGCATGAAAATGTCTGAATAAGCATATATTCCAACCCTGTGATGAGAAATGTATGAATGGGTTTTACTTTCTCTGCACCTGACTTAGTCGTACTGATGTGGTAGAACACAGGACGTCTCAGCATCTCCATGTGTGCAGGAAGATGGCAGCTGATGGTGCACAGGTTATATTCCAGGAAGAGATGCTGCCGGCCTGTCGTGTGATAAGCCGACAGATGAGCTCAGCTCGTAGGGATCCCACGGCTTCACCCCCCCCCAACCCGTCTGATTAGACAGGCAGGGATGAGCGCCTCCATGATGGGTAGACTGTGAAAGTGCTAATGTGGCTCTCTGATGGGAGTGCTGAGGATCGGGACCCTCAGGGGACCCCACACCCCCACCACCCTCCGTCTCACTCTAACACACTGTAACACATCCCCATCCACACCAATGCAGTCACACCGCCGTGCCCAAGCATCACAAACTAGGGATTAAATCAACAAATAGCCAGAAAATTGCTTTGAGTTGCTGCTAAGGTTTTAGTTCTGGGCGGATGGTTGGCTTTCTCACTTTGAAGGCTGGCCGCTCTCCACATGGACCTCTGAGCGTAGAACCCAGAGACACCAAAGAGAGCTTTGTTTGGGAATCTGTGGCTCTGGCAAAACGCGCCTTTATTCAGAAATAGATGAAGAGAATACATCTGATGTGACCTTTTCTTCTCTTACCTGCCATCCAGCACTGTTTAATATGAAGCAGCAAAAGAAAATGTGAGAAACACAGAGCTGATCCCCCTGTCTGGACTTCCTTCAGGAGCCCCCTGTGGCCCTGGCACTGTGCTGATGCAGCTGGTTACTGGCACTGTAGACATGGACTTGATACAATCTGACTGCCGCTGCTTTGTTGTCCCCTCACTTGGTTTGCTCTATAGATAGTTTCTGAAACGGCAACAAAGCCGGTTGCCCGTCTTGTGACCGAATGTGAGGGAGAATACTTCCAGGGAGACCTGCTGGCACACACACACATTTGGAGCAACTGACCCTGTTGTGAAGGAGGGAAACTCTTGAAGTGTTATACCTCACACAGTGCTGCGCTGGAAATGCTTTAAAGATCCATTTGGCATCCATTTCAAAAGCGATTAGGTCCCTGGCTGTCGGGAATGTTAAATTCATTTTATGGTAGTTTGTTTAGGATTTAAAGTGACGGCTAATCTTAGACAGTGACCCAACCCGAAACATACCCATTGAAAAACTATGAAAAACTTCTGCACAACTACATTGAGTCAATCTAAATTAAAACCATTACACAAGAACATAAAATACAAAGAAACCACACAATTTGTCAGTTTGATGTAAGAGCATTCTCTGATATGGAAACCACTTAATTCCATTTTAAGTAATAGAAATGTTATATAATACAAAAAAACACAACAACATGGTCATCGGGATCCCTATGCAAGGCTCAGCACATTATCATAAACATCTTTCCTACTCTTGGGCTCTTTTTCTTTTTAACACACTGGACTTCTTTCTGCAGATTGATATAACTGCACATACTGTAGTCCCTTGATCCTCCTTAGCAGTGGTCTATTATCGAGAATTAACCACCTCAGAAATGACCAAATGACCAATCAGAATCGAGTATTCAGCTAAGCCGTGTAATAACAGTGTCACGATCTGTCTGTGTTTTGTTATTATTTTGGTAAGTGTTCACCCCCTGTCTTGCCTGTTGTTTTCTGTCTGTGTTCCCTCCTGTCTGATTACCCGATTGTGTTCACTTTGTCCCCCCTGTGTTTTCTCCTCCCTCCTCACCTGTCTCTTATTTCGTTGATTAGTCTTGTGTGTATTTAAGTTCTGTTTTTTCTGTCTGTCATTGTTGGTTCCTTGTTTGTCGTTGACTGTGTTCACGAGGTAGTGTTCTGTTTTGTTCCTTAAATCTTTGAAATAAAGGTATTTTTTCTGATTCTACATTTGGGTCCTGCCTGCTTCACTCACCATAACAGAATGAACCAACCCGAAATGGACCCAGCAGATGATCCATTTGAGGTGTAATTAAGCAATTTTACCTTTTTTTTGGCTCGCTGCTTTGATTGGTGGAAGGAAGCGTCCAGTGTTCGGCAGAAGAGGGCCGCTCTGGTAGAGGCGCACCGGTTGGCAACAGAGAAACCATGTTTAGTAAAGTTTTTACCTGGCTGGATTATGGACTTCCTCCAGACATGTGATTCCCGGCCTGCTAGCCCCAGGCATGCTAGCCCCTTGCCTCCCAATTCCCAACCTGACACCATACGTCTCGGTGTGTTCCGTCTGGAGTCAACCCCTGCTTCTTCCCCATTTCCTGCTCCTGTCCAGGAGCCATTCTCGGGTACTCGTCTGGCTTTTGGAGGTCCACTGAGTCTCCAAAAGGCTCCTAAGCGAAGGAGTCGCAAGTCCAGGCTAACAGCCCGAGCCCCAGAAGCCATGCTTTGGGCTCCAGTACAGGCCCACACAGCCATGGTTCCAGCCCCAGTTCTGGCCCCAGCAGCCATGGTTCCGGCTCCAGAGCCAGCCCACAAAGCCATGGATTTGTGCACCAGTACAGGCCCACACAGCCATGCTTACGTGCTCCATTACCTGGCTCATACAGCCAGGGTCCAGCTTCAGTACCGGCCCCAGTAGCCATGGTCCCGACTCCAGTTTCGGCTCCGGTACTGGCTCTCCGGCCGACGCCAGCTCCCCGTGTACTGTCGGCGTACCGGCCGATTCTAGCCCCTCGTCTCCTGTTGGCTCTCCGGCCAACGCCAGCTCCCAGTGTCCTGTTGGCGTACCGGCCGACGCCAGCTCGGCATGTCCTGTCGGCGTACCGGCCGACTCCAGCTCCCCGTCTCCGGGTTGGCTCTCTGGCCAACGCCAACCCCCCGTGTTCTGTCGACGTACCGACCGTCTCAAGCCTCCTCTCAAGTCCCCTCTCAAGTCCCCTCTCAAGTCCTCTCTCAAGTCCCTTCTCGAGTCTCTTCTCGAGTCCCTTCTCAAGTCCCCTCTCGAGTCTCTTCTCGAGTCCCCTCTCAAGTCCCCTCTCAAGTCACTTCTCGAGTCCCCTCTCAAGTTTCTTCTCAGGTCACCTCTCAGTTCCCTCTCAAGTCACCTCTCGAGTTCCCTCTCAAGTCACCTCTCGAGTCACCTCTCAAGTCACCTCTCGAGTCACCTCTCGAGTTTCCTCTCGAGTCTCCTCTGTCTAATTGTGTTCACCTGTTCTCCCTTGTGTTCCTGCCTCCCCTGCCCGGCTGTTTCTCTTCTCGTGATTAC